>NC_060273.1:64870748-65075519 GCF_021613505.1 Equus quagga | reverse complement strand
CTCCACGCGTCGCGTCTCCTCCACGCGTCGCGTCTCCTCCACGCGTCTTCACTTTGATGCGGCAGGAGGCGTGTTTCCCTCCGTTTCCCTGCTGTTCTTGGTCTTGTTTTTGTTTCTCTTTCTGAGACCTTCTGGGAATAATCTTCGTTTTTCACTCTTCCAAGTGGGTGCTTCCTTTACCGTAATTTTATGCAATGTGTAGTATAAAGCTTTCCCACCTTGTTCAGTTCAAAATTAAACTTCTCAATACAAAAGGAGGATTGACAAGAAAGTCTAAGAAATTTGAGGAGGATAGAAGGGAGAAAAATAGACATTGTCCTGAAGCAATGTCAAACTCTGAAACCCGTCCCCAGACTTTCTTAAAATTGCTAGCTAGCTCTGTGATAAACTTTGGTAGTTGGCATTTCTTGATGATTTAATGTAGGTATTATGTCAGCAGTAGGTAATACTATTCTCCAATTTCTTCCCACTTCCAAGGTATTTTAATTTTTATTCAAATTTTTGTAGGTTTTACAATAATGGAGCACTTAAGCTAGGGTAATAACCTGCAAAAGGATTTTAAAAAATAGTCAAGTTGTGTCATAGCTCCCATTTGTGCATTTGCTGCAGACACTCTGTGATGTAATCTGGGTCTTCCATACAGGAAGTGCAATGAGTCTACAGAGAAACTCCTGAATAGAATAAATGCTGTTTATTCAACATTTGCCATGGGTTCAACACAGGCCAAGGGCTTTATCTGCAAAATTTCTTCTAATCCTTCTAAGAATCTGTCTGGAAAATACAATCATTAATCCTGTTTTAAATTTGGGGAAAATATGCTTCAGAGAGGTAAAGTAAGTTGCTCAAGTTACACAGCTAGTTTCTTGGCCTGGATTTTCCTAAAAGCAGCACTGGAGGCAAGGGTGGATTTCTGGGAAATGATTCCCTGGAGTAGGAGTGGAGTGACAAGGAGTGAAGGAGAAAATCAGTAGAGGCTGTGTTAATGAGTTGGACACTACTAGGAAGTCTATAGTTTGCTCTTGTGGGAAGGCTATTCTGAGGAACTTTAGGAAATGCATCTTGAAACCATCTCAGGGATGAAAGGAAAGGATTTATTGATTAGCTGTAGTCCTACACTGACTTCTAGATTGTATGTTTCTGAGTGCCAAATGGGTTCCCACTGGGGTCTCCCACCATGGTGTCAGAGAAGTCCTGGGACAGATAGGTGAAACACGTATGTGTCAAGGGCCCAAGGTAAGATGCTATCAGTTTGCACCACTATGAAGCTGGATGAAGCCCGCCTGGAACTGGGGGTGCGGGGTGGTAGGGAAGAGGTCTAGTTGCATGTATCAATAGATTGTACCTTTTTGTTACTGAGTAGTATTCCATGATATTTATGTACCACGGTTTGTTTAACCATTCAACCCTTGAAGGACTGATTCCAATGTTTAGCTATTATAAATAAAGCCACCAAGAATATTCAAGCATCGGTGTTTGTATAAACCTAAGTTTTCATTTCTCTGGAGTTTGCAAAGAGTGCATAAATGGAATAAATGCCAAGGAGTACAATTGCTGGGTCATATGATAGTTACATGTTTAATTTTTTGAAAAGCTACAAAGGTATTTTTCCAAAGTAGCTGTGCCAATTTAAAATCCCATCAGCCATGGATGAGTGATCCAGTTGCTTGGCATCCTTGCTAGCATTTGGTGTGTACTTTTTGTTTTCTTCATCTTAGCCATCTGATAAGTGTTATCTCATTGTGATTTTATTTGTGTTACCCGAATGGCTAATGATGTTGAACATCTTTTCATTTGTTTATTTACCAGCTATATATCTTCTTTGGTGAAATGTCTGTTTATACCTTTTGCCCATTTTATAATTATCTTTGTTTTTCTTACTGTTGAGTTATGAGACTTGTATATATTCAAAATACTAGTCTTTTGCTGGATATGTGGTTTGCAAATATTTTTTCTCAGTCTATAGCTTGTCTTTTCATCCTCTTCACATGTAATTTCATAGACCTAAGGTTGTTAATTTTCATCGGGTGCAATTTACCAATTTTTCCTTTTGTGGCTTGTGCTTTTGGTTCAAGTTTAAGAACTTTTGTCCTAGTCCTGAACTCCAAAGATTTTATCCTTTTTTCCTAAAAATTTTACAAGTTTGTTTTACATTTCAGTTTATGATTCATTTTTAGTTAATTTTAGTATAAGGTGTGAGATTTATGTAGATTCATTTTCGCCTGTGGATGTCCAGTTGTTCCAGTAAAATTTGTTGAAAAGGCTGTCTTCATTGTCTTGGTTTTGTACTGTTATCAAATATGGGTTGACGATATTTCTATAGATCTATTTCTGGCTTCTCTGTTCTATGCTAGTGATCTATGTGTCTGTCCCCCCAGCAATACACATAATCGTGGTTACTGTAGCTCTGTCGAAAACCTTAATATCAGGTAGAGTAACTCCTCCGACTCCTACTTCCTTTTTTCTGTGTAAATGTTGTTTTAGATACTGAAGAGCTTGTATCTTTTCAATTCAATTGTAGAATAAGCTTGTCTGTATCTACAAAAAAAACCTTGCTTGGAGTTTGCTAGGTGTTGTTGCCTTAAACCTGGAAATGAATTAGGGGAGAAGTGATGCCTTTCCTATGTTGAGTATTTCAATCGTCGAGTATAGTATGTTTTTCCATTTATTTAGGACTTGTTTAAGTTCTTCATCAGCATTCTGTAGTTTTTAATATATATATACTGTACATATCAGTTTACCCTAAGTTTTTCATTTTCTTTGGAGTAATTGTAGGTGGTGGTGTGTGTTTCAGTTTCTGCATGTAAGTTGTTGGTATAGTGAAATGTAATTGATTTGTATGTGTAGATCTGATAGCCTGTGGCCTTGCTGAACTCACTTATTACTTCTAGGATTTTTTTTTGTAGATTCCTTGAGATTTTTCTATGTAAACAATGATTTCATCTGTAAATAGAGATAGCTTTATCTCTTACAATCTGTCTCCTCTTTCCCTTTTTTACTTGCTTTGTTGTAGAAACAATGTAGGGAAATGTAACTACAATTCCCAGCACTATATTCAGTTGTAGGAAGACAGTGTTCAGTGTTCTGCCCTTAAGAATATAGGTGTTTTTGTGGATGCACTTGAAGTTGAGGTGATTTCCCTTTATTCCTAAATTTCCAAGAGTTTTTATCAGGAATGGATGTCGAATTTTGTCAAATGATTTTTTCTGTCAATTGGAATGATCATGTCATTTTTCTCCTTTAGCTCGTTCGTGTAATGGATTGTATTGATTGATTTTCTTTTTTTGAATGTTGAACCTGCCTTGCATCCCTGAAATAAATCCTGCTTGGTCATGGTGTGTTACTTCTTTTTACATATTATTGGAGTTAGTTTGCTAATATTTTATTGAGGATTTTTGCATCTAAGTTTATGAGAAAAATTGGTCTTTAGTTTTGATTCTTTTATTCTTTTTTTGTACTACTATCTTTGTCTGGTTTTGGAATTAGGGCAACACTGGCCCCAGAAAAGGAGTTGGGAAGTATTCTCCCATCTATTTTCTGGAAGAGATGGTATAAAATTGATATTCTTCTTTATCTATGTGGCAGAATTCTCCAGTGAAACTATCTGGGTCTCGAGATATTTTTCAGGAGCTTGTAAATTATGTATTCAATTTCTTTGGTTTAGGGCTATTCAGATAGTCTATTTCATCTTGGTTGTGTTTTAGTAGTGTATTAGTTTTCTATTCTGCTGTAACAAATTACCACTGATGTAGTGGTTTAAAACAACACAAACATATTATCTTAAAGTTCCATAGCTCAGAAGTGTGACATGTGTCTCACTGGGCTCAGATCAGTATGTTAGCAGGGATGCATCCCTTTCTGGAGGACTAGGGAAGAATGTGTTTGTTGCCTTGCATTTTCCAGTTTCTAGAGGATGCCTGCTTTCCTTGGCTCATGGTCCCCTTCCTCCAACTGCAAAAAACAGCAACAGTGGGCTGAATCTTTCTCACACTGCCATCTCTCTGCTTCTCTGACCACAGCTTGGAAAGCTTTACCACATTTTACAAATTCATGTGATTAAATTGAGCCCACCTGGATAATCCATGATACTCTCTCCATCTCAAGATTGGTCACCTTAATCATCAATGCAAAAATCTCTTTGGCATATAACATAACATACTCATAGTTTTCCAGGATTAGGATGTAGACATTTTGGGGACAGGGGTGTCCATCATTATGCCTACCCTAGGTAGTTTGTGGTTTTTCATATATTGATTGATTTCTTCTAAATTGTCAAACTTGTGAGTGTAAAGTTGTTTGCAATTTCCTCTTATATTTTTAAA
Organism: Equus quagga; assembly: GCF_021613505.1. Taxonomy (NCBI): domain Eukaryota; kingdom Metazoa; phylum Chordata; class Mammalia; order Perissodactyla; family Equidae; genus Equus; species Equus quagga. The sequence continues at coordinate 65,071,200 of NC_060273.1, read as the reverse complement.
TTAACACAGGGTCTGTAAGGATATCCCTTATTTAGTTCATGATATTGGTGATTTGTGTTTTCTCCATTTTTGCTTTTATCAGTTTTTCTAGAGATTTACCAATTTTACTGATTTATTTGAAGAACCAGCTTTTTGTTTTATTCATTTTTCTCTCTGTGTTCTTATTAATTTCATTGATTTTTGCTCTTGTCTTTATTTCTTCCTTCTGTTTGCTTTGAGCTTATTTTGCTCTTCTTTTTCCAGGTTCTTGAAATAGGAAGTTATGTTACTAACTTGAAACACTCCCTTATTTTTAATGTAAGCATTTTATGTTATAAATTTCCTTCTTGGTACTGCCTTAGGTGTACCCCACATTTTGGTATGTCATGTTTAGCTTTGATTTAGGTCTATGTATTTTTTAAAAATTTTATTTGAAATTTTCTCTTTGACCCGTGGATTTTTCAGAAGTGTAGTATTCAATTTTCATGTTTTTAGAGATTTTTCTGTTGCCTGTTACTGATTTCTAGTTTGATTCCATTATAGTCAGAGAATACACTTTGTATGCTATAAAGTATTTTACATTTGTTGATGTTTGTTTTACTACCCATTAAATGTTACATTTTGGTGAATGTTCCATGGTTACTTGAAGAAAAGCATATTCTACTATTGTTGGATGGAATGTTCCATGTACATCAATTAGATTCTGTTTGATTGCATTGTTCAACTGATCTATATCCTTGCTGGTTTTCTGTATAGTAGTTCTATAAATTATTGAGAGGGAGATGCTGAATGCTATAATTGTGGATTTTTCAATTTCTCCTTTCAATTCTATCAATTTTTGTTTTTTAATGTATTCTGAGTCCCTGTTGTTTGGTGCCTCATATTGGATTGATATGTCTTCCTGGTGGATTGATCCTTTTATCATTATTAATGTTCCTTTTGGCATCTAGTATAGGCGTACCTTGTTTTACTGTGCTTTGCAGATATTGCAGATTTTATAAGCCTCTACACCAATGAAAAGATTACAACTCACTGAAGGCCCAGATGATGATTAGCAATTTTTAGCAATAAAGTACTTTTTAATTGTTATATACATTGTAGACATAATGCTGTTGCACACCTAATAGACTACAGTATAGTGTAAACATAACTTTTATATTCACTGGGAAAGCAAAAAATTCATGTGACTCACTTTATTGTGGTGGTCTGGAACCAAACCTGTGATACCTCCAAGGTAAGCCTGTAATTTTCTTAGCTCTGAAATCTACTTTATCAGATATTAATACAACCACTCCTGCTTTTTGGGATTGTTTTTTGGGATATGTTTACACAACAAGTCCTTTTTATCCTTTTACTCTCAGATTACCTGTGTCATTGAATTTGAAGTGAATTTCTTATAAGCAACATACAGATGTTTTGTGTGCTTTAAAAAATCTACTCCGCTAAATCCATTTTTAGATTGATGTTTAAGTCATTTACATTTAAGGTTAATATATGTAAAAATATTTATGTTATGTTATAAAAATTATATTGATAAAGCAGAATGAAGTTGGAAAATGCACCCCTCCTGATTTCAACATTTACTACAAAGCTACAGCAATCAACGATGTGAAACAGGCATAAAGATAGACATCAAGATCAATAGAATTGAGAGACTGAAAATAAACTTGTGTATTTCTAGTCCATTGATCTTTGACAAGGGTGCCAATACAATTCAATGGAGAAAGAATAATCTTTTCAACAAATTATTCTGGGATAACTGGATATCCACATGAAAAGAATGAATTTGGAACTGTATCTCACACCACATACAACAACTAACTCAAAATGCATCAACTAACTAGATATAAGTGTGAAACTCTAAAACTCTCAGAAGGCAGCATAGGCTTAAATCTTCATGACCTTGGATTAGGCAATAGTTTCTTAGATATAACATCAAAACCAACGATTAAAAAAATAGACAAATTGGATATCATCACAATTTAAAACTTTTGTGCTTCAAAAGACACCATCAAGAGGGGCTGGCCTGATGGCATAGTGGTTAAGTTCACGCACTCCCCTTTGCCAGCGTGGTTTTCTCAGGTTTGGATCCCGGGGGCAGACCTAGCACCACTCATCAAGCCATGCTGTGGTGGCATCCCACATAAAATAGAGGAAGATTGGCACAGATGTTAGCTCAGCAACAATCTTCCTCACAGGAAACAAAAAAGATACCATCAAGAAATTTAGAAGACAACTCACAGAATGAGGAAAAAAAAATGCCAATCATATATCTGAAAATAAACATGTATCTAGAATATATAAAGGACTATAATAACTAAATAATAAAAACAATTAAAATGGGCAAATTAATTAAATAGGTTTTCAAAGAAGACATAAAAATGACAATCAGCCCATGAAAAGACATTCAACATAATAAGAGAAATGCAAATGAAAACAACAATGAGATACTGCTTCACACCTATTGGCTCAGCAGGAGTTTCCCCAGGTTGGGCTGCCTTACTCCTAAGACTTATGGCCTCTTGGGGGATAAGGGTTCTTGGTATTCCCTTATTAGTACCCCTACCCCGGTGTCTCTAGGCAGGGAAGGAGAGTCTTGGGTCCACAGGAATAAAGCAGCTTCTCAGCGTGGGCCTCTTCCAGTGATTCTTTCCCTTTATCTATCCTGTTATGACCACTCATCATGGTGTTTCTGAGTAGGAAGAGGGTTGTGGGCTCATGAAGACAAAGAGGTTTCCTGGAACAGGCTGCTTGCTATAACTGTGTCTCTCCTGCCAGCTCTGCATACTCCCTTGGTATCTCTTGGCAGGAAGGGGATCTCAGGCTCACGCCTCTCTTGGCTGCTTTTTTCTGGCTGGGCTCCCAGTTGATCCCCCTTGCTGTTTGCTTTGAGTTCACCTCATGATGTCAGAAGGACTCCTATTCAGTTCCGAGGAGAAATGAGCTTACCTGGGCTGCCTTTTTCCCCCAGGTTGGGGCTTGTTGTAAATGCCAGGTCTGGGTGGCCTTCTTCCTTTGGATAATGAGGCAACAAGACATCTGGTGGCTGTGCTGTTCCTCCCACCCTGGGGTCCAGCTTCTCACCTTCTTATTACCTATTAGAGTTCTCCTTTTGTTGTCTCTTACACCCTTTCCAAGGTTTCTAGTTGTGCTTAGCATGACTGGAGCATGAAGAAAAGGAACTATGCCATCTTGTCCTGACTGGAAATGTGTAGTATAGTATTTTATTGTTTAATTATTGACATGTCAGATTCTTTCAACTAAATATATTTCTCCATATCTCACAAACAGATATTTATTATTGCAACTCATCTTGCCATCCAATCCTTTGCTAGAACCTAATATAGTCCAGACTCACAAAAGGTTCTCAGTAAAAAACTTTTCTAGGAGAAATTAAGGAACATTTTTGAGGATGATGGACTGGCCTGTTGATGATTCAGTTGGAATTTTCCTATGATACAGAATGTTTCATTTCCAGCTAATCGATTTAGAGCACACAGGATGAAACCTACATAGGTGCATGCAGTGAAATCTGTAATTTCATATAGGCTCTTAACCGCATGGGTGTGCCATAAGTGGAATAGGGAATGTGAGAAGCAGGGGAAAGCTGTGGGTTGGGTAGAGGGAATCTTGTTTAAGCATAGAAGTGATGCCCAGAGTGTAGGAATATACCTTGCCTTAAATAGAGGAGTTCTTCTCTGATGAATCCTATTTCTCCTTTGAGTTACTTATAAATGTCTATATCTTTTATATTTGAAAATGAAAGTTTTTGAAGTCTACCATTGTGCCATTTTGGTAAAAGCATTTTAATTACTTCAATTACGCAGTAGTACTTATCACCAGTTTCTTTATCTCTTTCTTTGATGTATTTACTATAAGACATTGTAGCTTCTGGCTGAAACTCAAACTGTAGGGAAATCTTGTATTTTAGAGACTTTCTGAAGGTCAGATACAAAATGCAATGGATAAAAAAGACCTGAAGAGGGGCTGGCGTGGTGGTGCAGTGGTTAAGTGCACACGTTCTGCTTTGGTGGCCTGGGGTTCGCCCGTTTGGATCCTGGGTGTGGACATGGCACTGCTTGGCAAGCCATGCTGTGGTAGGCATCCCACATATAAAGTAGAGGAAGATGGGCACGGATGTTAGCCCAGGGCCAGTCTTCCTCAGCAAAAAGAGGAGGATTGGCAGATGTTAGCTCAGATGTTTCCTCAAAAAAAAAAAAAAAAGACCTGAAGGTAATCTTAGAGTAGAACCATAATTTTTTTGTCTTATTTTTTTTATTTTTGGTGAGGAAGATTCACCCTGAGCTAACATCTGTGCCAATCTTCCTCCATTTTCTATGTGGGATGCCTCCACAACATGGCTAATGAATGGAGTAGGTCTGTACCCAGGATCCGAACCCGTGAACCCAGGCCATGGAAGAGGAGCATGTGGAACTTGAACCACTTAGCCATGGGGCCAGCCCTTAAAACCATAAATTTTTGATTGAATTACAATTTCTACAAATGTTCAGATGATCTATCCACTGGTGTCTCCAACTTCCTGTCTCTCTTTGTATGAGAAATCATGTCTATGAATTGGTGTTATTGTAGAAGAAGAAATGAGAGTTTACAACCTCATAGCATTTTTATTTCTCTTTATCATATTCATAGGTCGGTTATCACCAGGACTTTGAATAGTCATAGCCCATATTCAATAATATTTGTAGAATAAAGTTTACAGAAATAGGAAAGTTTCTAATTTTAAAAAAAATTTCTGTTGCCAGAATTAAAAGGAAAAAAATGTGCTAGGTGACTTTCCTTGGTAGCCTAAAGTAAAAGAAAATTAGAGAGTTGCTAATATACCAACATGTTTACCCCACCTTCCATTTTACCCCAGCTTCCATGGACTAAACTGTTACAACTCCATCCAGTGGTGAATTTGCTCTCCAGCTGCAAAAAAAAGTTTTCTTGCTTGCTCTTTCATGTGGGAGAATGTGTAATATGCCGGAAAGGACGTGGTTTAGTTGATTGCCTGGAATGTCAATATTTCTGAAGAATTCTTTCACAGTTTTTGATTCTTCCTTATTTGAGCAGGCCGGTGTCTAAATGTCTTTCTTCAGTGAAATAGTTCTATATATTGTGAGATGTTCGGTGGTTCAAGCCAGCTGTTGTATATATGCAGATTCTAGCAGTTTCTGAGAGATTTTTCAGAAGTTACATGTGTAAACCAATGTTGATGCTTGTTTGCTTAGCAGAGTTACAATCAATTCTCTGCTGCATCCTCTGCAATGCTGCTGCTTTGTCTAGTAAAACAGACCATTTGTTCTATTTCTTTTTCATAAAGCAGTGATGCTTTATACAGAGTAATACACAAGCTTTTAAATGACATTGCCTGCAAGAACTCAATGAAAGCCCACTATTGCATATGTTCAATTTTTGCCATTCTATCACAGTCTCCTCTTATAGTTGTTTATAGTTCAAAAGAGGCAAAACCATGTTGGATTAAGTGGTATTTTTTTCTACCAACACTCAACATGTTTTAACAAGTGAAATGTGATTTAGCAGTTCACCAAAGGCCGTATCTCCTGCTTTAACTTTAATTTGTTACAAGTTTTTGTGCAATTCCTAACAGTAATCAGAATACAAGACTCGTTAATTGCTTTAGATTTACTGGATTTTGTAAATTTTAGCTACTTCTAGTTGACCCTCAAGGTCTGAGTGCTGTTACAAATCCAGATTCCCTTGATGTCAAAATAATTAGCAGAGTTGGAGGCAAAGTAACGTGTAAACTCCCAGCTTCCACCCTACGCTTCACAAATGAAAAGCAAAGATTGGGCTACAGGATGTCATGCCCAGTTCTCATGCTGAATGATGTTATTCTGCTGTGGGTGGTGGTGATAAATTATTTTGATGTTACAAAGAACTGTTTCATTTGTGATCTCAGGTTTGGAAAATCCTTTTCGTACTTAGTAGGCCCTAAGTAAATGCTGAGTGCATTGATTCATGTCTTTATTTCTTAGTTTAAGACAATAAAAATGAAATGTTTCCATTTTAATGATGTAAGGGATATAAAAATGTACGCAGTCTTTTCCCTCTTTAGAAATAGACGCAGATAAATAACATGATAATGCTTAAATATTGAATAAAACCCAAACTGTAATTTAAACCTAACTGATGGTTTCAGACCCCAGCCCTCAGCAAAATTCTGTCATCATGAATGATATACGAAGTATTACACAATAGTCTAGAAGATAATTTATTATGACATATTAGGTCTTGAACTAGAAAATCTCTAAAATCATCAGGCCACTTTTGGAAATGTTTCAGGGATTCAGCTAAGGTGGAATATTGTTTTACTCCCCAGTAGACTTGAAAAAATTTAAAGTATAATTTAAATCTTAGAAAATGCACAAATTCTCTTTTCATTACATATTAATATGGCCCTAATAGCTCTATAACCATTAGCAATTTAGTGGTATTATTTAAACTGTGCATGCATAAATACATGCTTAATATTTTGATTTTTTTTCCTGTGTGTAAAAAACTTGCTTGAAATATTAATGAATACAATGACCCAAGCCCTTTTGAAGGCATTCTTATTTCATAATATTTTATTGAGCATGAATTAAAGACTACTTCCTAATTGTCCCTTATTAAGGTCACATGTTAATGAAATTTTTCTCTGGACGAGACACTGGCTAAGCTTACTCTATATTAGAGAAATTCTATAACCCTTTCATGTTGCATGAGAATCTAGCTAAATTTTATCTCCACATAAACTCAGAGAGAATTCCATGGGAATTCTTTAGGTGCAAAACAGTCTTATTCTAATTGTACTAACTCAGATTTGCATAATACTTGGTAATTTTCATAGCTCTTTCTTATCCCATTTCACATTTGATCTTCACAATATGCCCAAGAAGGTAGTAATGCAGGTATTATAATCATCAATTTGTAAGCCCCCTTGTTGAGTTGCAATCTAAGAGGAACCTGCTTAATATTGAATCCCACTTTAGAGATAAGGTTCAAGTGTCTTTGCTGGACTTTTTCCTTTTGGTATTCTGGTTTGAAGTCACTGGGGTACACACTAATCTGGGCTTTTGATTGTGTTGTACGGTTATTTTTTGTCCCCATATCCAAATGGGGTTGTGAATAAATTTTTCATGAAGGAATTTGTTGTTGACATTAAAGTAAGTCTTCTCCTTAGGGAATCATGGTGAGTCAGAGTCAGCAAGAGTCCAATCTCCTGTGAATAACAGATATTAAAATAGGACAGCATAAAAGGTAAGATCTTGGTTCTTTCTAGAGCAAGTCCTGGATGTGATTGATCATTTCGCTCCTTTCCTTGGCAAAGTTTTTTTTTTTTTCGTTTTGCCCTGGGCTAACATCCATACCAATGTTCCCCTATTTTTCAGTATGGGGGCTGTCAGCACAGCATGGCCACTAACAGAGCCGTGTAGATCCACACCTGGGAACCGAACCCAGGCTGCCGAAGCAGAGCACGCTGAACTTAACCACTAGGCCACTGAGGCTGGCACCTTGGCAAATTTTTTAACCTTTCTAAACCTTGGTTTCCTCCTCTTTAAAAAGGAGATAATGCTAGTTAGTATTTTAATCAGTTCTGGGATTAAATGAGATAATGCATGTAAAGTATGATAACAGAATAAGCGTTGAATAAATGTTAACTGACTCTATTCCTCTCTTTTCTATTTAAAATGTGTTTTAACTCAGGAAGGAAGAAGATATGTAGAGTATTGTATAGATAAAGTATTTTACACAAATTTTTCATGTAATCCAATAAAAAGCAAGTAACCTGCTGAGAGTATGTGTACCTTTCCCTTATAAATCAGTGAACAAACTTGTTTTTAATTTTTTGGCAGACTTATAAAACCAATTAGCTTCATAATATATATTCAACTCTAATGGGCAAGTAAATAATTAATATTATTGCCTTTGTAAATTTAGTTTTTCAGTTATAAATTAACATAATTAAAAGAGTAATGTTTCAGTATGCATTCTACTAGCCAAATTTAAATCAAGCAATTAAACTGTGGGTATTCCGCACCAAATGATCTCTGCTCATAATGACACAGGTGACAGACGTAAATTTGTTTTTTCACGGTCAGGTTCATTACAAAAACATGAAGGAAAATACTTGCAGTACGTGTAATCAAGTACGTTATTCCAAGCACTACTTTTATATTTTAAATAGTTTTTCTGGGTCTTCTACCTTAAATTCAGAACTTCAAGATTGGCATTTTTCTATCTCTTCCTGAGGAGTGATCTCTGCTTGCGCAGGATCACTTAGGATTTCGTCAGGATGCTATTGTTTTGGTCACTACGTGCTGTGGTCCGAAGCTCTGAGGGTGATCTGCTTCTGTGTAGGGACAGGACCTCAAAACCAGAGTCGAGATCATTTAAATGAAAGGTTAGCTGTTTTGCGTGACTCGGATTTGAAAGGCTAGCTGTGTGAAAATTGAGATTGTGATGGTAGCGGTGGAGAGAAGGGGCTGAGGGGTCATGGCTGTACTCTAGAATCCGCACGAATGTGGAAAGGAATAAAGCAGTAGCCTGTACTCTCCCTGAGATGTGGAGCAGGTGTATTTTTTCCCCTTTGAAATCAGCTCTGTGGAGTACTATCAAACAGATTTTAATCCAGAACAGTATATTTTGTGACTAGATTGTTTCAAGCTGAATGAGTAGAAAATGGGACCTGCTACATGGGGATAATTGAACTGCAGACATTTTTAATCTACAAGAAATACTGGTATGTAATTAAATATGGACTGACTAATGATCTATATTTAACTGCTCACCACTTTGAAGCACACCACTCAAAGTAAAATTCTGGAGCATGTTAGAATGGGCACGTGTGTCACATGAATCTCTTGTTGCAGACAGGTACAGCTGCTTCTCTTTCTTGCCCACTGATACGCCCATAAAGTTAATCCCCTCTTTAGTAAAGTTGAGTATGTGAAAACACAAGATTTTGAACATTGATCTTTAATTTGTTCAGTCTTTAGCGATGCCTTTTTTTGTTTTAGTATATCCAATATCTTAAGGGTAAAAGACTGAAATTCTTTGTTAGTAACTTTTGGAAAATGCGTATCCTATTGCTTGTGCTCCTTTTTGGTTACAGAATGCATTTTTTCCCCGTGACGTTTCATCTCCATGTTGAAGGGTCCTTGATGGCTTTGGTTCAATGAAGACTTTTTCTAAATGTGATATGTGATCACTCCACTTCATTTTTCTGCCCAGCATTATTTTTCTTCTTTCTAAAGTCACTGCCCATTATGGCTAATGTCTGTTATGAATACTCAAAGCAAGTAAAGTTGGCAGTCACAACTAACTTATAATACTTATCATTCTAGGAGACAGGCAGTAGCTACCTCATTAACCCATCCATTTACCTTGGAGTGAGTCCATAAGTCATTGGTTTTAATTCTTGTTTTGATCAGAAGCTGTGGGCCCTCTCCTTAGGAAAATGCAAATAACGCCACATTTTGCATTAATTGTGGAGGCTCATGGAACCCCTACCAGCTCATCCGTGGGTTCAGGTTAAAACTTTTGTATAATTAGTTACCAAGACTGGCAGGTCTCCCTTTATTATTTTGTTTCAATTCAATAGTACTCTGTAAAAATATGCTTATTGTTTCCTTCTAGATTAGACTCTCCCAGTGGTCTCTATTTGGTCATCTTAACTTAAAATTGTGTAATTTCCACTCTCCAAAATGCTAGTCATGCTTCAAAGTTAAACCAAACACCACCTGGCCCATGAAGCTCTCTTTGCCTTCCCAAGCACCCTCAAGTCAACCAAAAATACTTACCCTTTGTTTCTGTCACGCTCACTCTCAACTCCTAGACCACTTTACAGATGCATCCTTCATGCAAGTTAACGTTTTCTGCCATTTTATAGTTGTATTTGCAGCACCATTTTTCAACTTACTGTATATGGAGACAGAAATTCTGTTTTTGTCTACACAGTTTATTGATTTACATCGTGTTTATAACAAATGTTATAGAAACATGTGCTTTTATAAACAGGAATAACTGAAATAAACAGGTCTGGGAACACATACAGCGGCATCTTGGTATGTGTACCTCTCAACTGATTGGGATAGAAACGTGTGAGATGTAAGAAAGCAGTCTAGTCGTTTCAGGTGACTGGGTACCGGTTTCAATGTCTTATAAAAAAAAGCGAAGAGCATTGTCTAGTTTGGTGAATTGGCATATTGTAGGCCATGTAAGAGAGTTTATATTACAATAAGAAAATAAATTCATTCTAATCCTGAGCACTACCAATTACTATGACAGAACAACAGGAGTAAACCAAGATGCATGCCTTCTAGTAAAAGTTATTAGTGTTTAATGTTATAATGTTAATTTTCAAAGTTGTAAATTAATTACGTTTTACTATTTGCATTTCATAGCATTATCTAAAGATATTAAAATATCTTTGTAATTAAGAGCTTTCTCTCTGGAATCAGTGGCTGGGAGTTGCCTCTTAGTAGCTATACAACTTTGGGCAAGCTATTAAACTTAAAAACTTGAATTTTCTCAACTATAAATTAGGGTTAATAGTTGTAACTATGTATAGTTTGTTATGAGATTGGATGCCTTGTACATATAGCAAGCATTAAATAAATGTGATCAGTTATAAATATTAATAGTGACAGTAACTGGGTATTTCCATTTCAATATGCTTTATGAAATGTATCTTTATGCCATGTTCTTTGTTTTATTTATTTGAAACAGCCTTACAAAACTCCTAATTGCATTTGCTTTAAGGATGTTGAGGGCTTTGATATGCTCTTTGGCAGCGGTAAGATCCACAGATGAAGTTTCTACCCAGTCTTACTGCCTTTTCTAAGCGTATTGCTTTTATTTAGTAAATTTTGTAGAGCCGTATATCTACAAAAATGGGTGGGGGGTGATCAAGTTTAGTATTTCGCTTCACCGCGAGTGAGTCAAGGTAACACAGGGGGCGCATCAAATGCACCACGGTTCATTATTTCAGGTTTGTGTTACCCTTTCCAATACACAAAGAGGCTGTAGAGTAATGGGAAGTTTCAAAACTGGTTCCTTTGTTTTATTCTACTTATTTCCTTCCAACAACAACAATAATAACCCCAAATCCTCAGTGAGTATAGGCAGTGGTGTACTGGTAAACCAGCTCTGCAAAAGGGAAAAGCTTGTTTCATAGTGTTTGCTGAGGCTCACAGGGCAAATACTCTACATGTCTGATTTCAAGTTACCAGTGATTTAACAACCAGCTCACAAAATTCCTGAACACTTAACACGTGGCTCTTGCTCTTACATTGACTACCACTGATACATCCTTTGATCTCATCTCAGAGTCGCCCTGTAGCTGCTTGCCTTCTTGTGAAGTAAAACTCCTTTTCTTTGGACATGTTCTTTCTTCCCTCTTCTCCCTTCACATCTTATTTTGCTGGCTTCATTCTCTTTCTTTCGGCCCCTGGGCAGATCTCAGTCGTTCAGTTATGTCTGATTATTCTCTGATTTCTCTATGGTATGTGGCGTGGGTTGGCGGAGGTGGGGGAGACATGCCAGCTAGGAGTCTTGCCTCTTTCCTTAACTCTAAAAATAGCTTTATCTGTTTAAACTCCTTAATGTAGCCTGTACAGCTCTGTGTGGTCTCATCCCAAGTGATTTTTCCAATGTGATTGGTTATAATGCTTCATCCAAAAAATGTGTACCTCGTCCATCCATATAGGACTTCTTTAAGTTCTTTGAAAGCACAGCATTCTCTCTTCCAGGTTCTTCTACATGCAGTTTCTTTTGCCTGGAAAAGTTGCCACATCTCTTCCTCTCTTCTTATACTTTCGTCCAGCTAAATGCTCTTCAGCCTCAAATCTCATGGAAGCCCTCCTCCTCTGTAACACCCTAGGTGAATGTTATCCCTTTGTGATCCCATAGGCTCGTGCTTACTCTGCTAAATCATTTATTTCCCACTGTCTGACTTATTGTCAACCACAGTGACAAGTGTTTTAAAGGGACTGCGCACGTATTTGCCAAAGGAGGAACAATGGCTTGCAAGGACATCTACGAATTAGGAATCAGGAGATTTTATATCATCTGGGGCAACTTAGAAGATCAAGTTTTCCTCATTTATACAATATTGTGAGTTTCTATTCCTGCATTATCAGGAGCTACTAGCTCAACTGTGCTTTTGGGCTCAGTGGCAAAGTGTAATATTTAACATATCCCTCTGTGTCTGACTTTCTTTAAGACATGAGAAGCAGCACAGTGTCACAGTTACGAGTGTGGACTCTGGAGCCAAACTCCCTTCATTCAACCCCTAGCCCTGCTACTTTGGACAAGTTGCTTCTTTTCCTCACCTGTGAAGTGGAGATTATAACAGAACCTTCCTAATAAGTTATTAGGAAGAAGGAATGAATCAATACACAGGAATGGGACTTAGATTTTATTATTATTATTACTGACACTTCCTTTTTTCTATTTACTAACTTCTACAAGGCTGTACTATATTTCTTCCCTTGCAGTTGTCATGGCCAGATTGTTACTTTAACTTATTTGTACTGAGCTCCTATTCCAAAATATTTCTAAACATCATCGTCTACAAAAATTAACAAAATATTTTTCCCTCACCTATAATATTCTTTCCTTCCTCTCCTTACAACACACTTTGTGTAATTCTTTCCGAGGTCCCTGGAAGAGTGGATAGCATTGAGTTGGTTATTAGCATGAGCATATTGCATTTCAGAAAGCATAAAGCAGTTTCTTGTTCTCCTATTTCCTCTCAGAAATGAGCTTTTTCATGTACATTGGCAATTTTTTTTTTCAAATAAGTTCTCTCTTCCCCATATCCAAGATAACTTTTCAAGTTAATATAATGATTTGTTCCATTCTAAGGAGTAATTATCTGTAATGTTTTATTTTTAGAGTAATATCCAGTAATTTTCAGAAGCTAGAGCTTGTCATAAAATCATTGGAAGATAAGTAATGTTCTTCTAACTACTCCCGGAGAGTGGCTCAATTGATCCCACCCTGCTTGAGGAGTGAGTTTAGCAACCAGGTTGCCAGTTTATATACATAGTGAGGGTAAATATTTTGTGACGTGTCTGAGATTTGGGTGGAGAGGGAAGGATGAGAGAGAGCATTTGAATGAGGAAAATTTATTAGAAAATGTGATTCTTGCAAATAGGATATATTTCCATTATTTAAAGATGGAAGGAAATTATTTTAACATCCCTCGAACATCTGAGACATCCCAGGGTCAATGAACCCAACCTCCTCATTAATGAGGAAAAAAAAGACTCCAAGTCATCCACAAATCATTGCCAAATCTGTTTTTATATCTCTTTTTGAGGACATGTGGAGTAAAGATCATACTTTCTATTGTCACTATGCTTAAGACCCTGGGGCCAGAAGGAGCATGGCACTTCACAGAAATAGAAAGGTAGCTGGTATGACTGGTGCACATTGAGTAGGTAGAAGTGTAAGATACAGAGGAGCCTGGTGAAATAGGGGCCGGGTCTCAGAAGATCTTCTAACCCAAGGTAATTGTATTCTCTGGGCTGTGGGAAGTCTTTGACAAGTTTAGGATGGGTAGTGGAAATAGGTTATTTTTAGAAGCTCATTCCTGCTGTAAGGTAGAAAATGGATAGAGGTCAGCCAAAGATGAGTTGATCGGAAACCAATTAGAAGGCTGTTGTGAAAATCCAGGCAAGTGGAGGTCTGCTTTTAGTGACTCCGTCTAGGAGAGGGGAGTGGCCCACAATAGATGGAGAACTCTCCTTCATGTGAGAGGCATTGTGGATAAGCTTGTTGGTGGCAGTTTTGCTTGCTTTTTAGATGATGAGTTGCTATTCATGTGAAAGGACTCCACAATTTATCCTTTACAATGGATATTATGTCTGTATGCAAGTGTGTGCGTGAGTGTATTGGATACTAAAGCGTGTAATTTTGCCTTACGTTTATTAGTTAAAACTGGGTGCTCGAGGTGGAATTTTCTCTAAGCTTTCCTATGTGATTGTGAACAAGTTCAAAGATTTACCCATTTGCTTTCCTTTTTAATCAACCATTTTCTCCTCTTCGAAATTTCTCAACTTAGAACTTTGAGTAAGTGAGATATAAAATTAAGATAGACGGTTTTGGATTTTTACCAAATGGTTCATGTAAGTTCATGAGCATCACTTGGTGCCAGATGGCTAAGAACAATTATCAGGCATTTCTTTAGACTTTAATGTTTTCAGAGGGTTTTATGATAAGTGACTAATTTAGCATCACATTTGCCTGGTGAGAAGGATGAGGGAAAAGTAATAGCCAGACATCGAAGCACATTTATGTAATTCATAGAGCTCTGTAGATTCTTAATATTAAATAGTACCTTCTCTTGTGCAGTGGTGGGAAGCAGATGGTTTGGGAAGGCTTAGGATCAGCAAAGCTGTATTTCCCAGTACTTCATACTTAAGGAATTGTTATTATGGTTTTGTTTGTTTGTTTGTTTTGAAAATTGAGCAGTAGGGGGCTGTCATAGAGTCTTTTTCCTTTCAACAGCCACGGCTATTATTATGCCTCTTGCACAGCATGGGAAACTGAGGCCAGATGACCTGGTGAATTGCTTAAAGTTGCAGCGCTGGGATTTGGTTCAAAGGTTTGAATGATTCCATCGTCATTGCTTTGATGTTAGATGACTACTTTCCTCTTCTTGTTGGGGTGATGGACGAGGGTCTTCCTTTTCCAAGCCCGGTGCTTTGCTGGCCTGCAATGTGTATCTATGTTGTTTTATAAACTTTCTGTAATCTACCTCTTGATGGGGCTAAATATGTTTCTAAATCTAATTTAATCTTTCTGGTTTCTAATGTGATTTCAATGAAAGCTTATTTCCAATGCAATGGTTTTGCAATTATAGTGGAGTCTCAGCTTATGTGCATTTAATTTATGTAAATTCAACTGTACGTGCATGGCAAATAAAGAGAGAAGTATTTAAATAGTGCAGAGGATTCTGTCCCCTCTTCCATGCAATGAGCACATGCCCCAGAGTAAGAGGAAAGACTGGATTCTGCTTTTCTCTTGTCTGTCCCAGTCCTTCACACCTCTTACGGGGGGTGGGGTGGGGGGGGGACGGGACTTGCTGTGAATGATATTCTATTGTTTAAAAATACTTATTTTTTTATACTACAAGACCCCTAAGATGAGTCTTCACTTATTGTTCAACCAAACAAAGAACTGTCTGCTACAAAACCGAAAGATTTTTTCCTTTGGATTTATCTATTCATTTAACAAACATTAAATGAGAATTTATTATGTACCAGTGCTGTTCTAGGTCCTGGAATACTGCTGGGGCTCCAGTGAACTACTAAGAAGTTCTCTGCGCTTACAGAACTTACCGCCTAGTGGCTTTGGAGATCTATAAATGTCAGTCTCAACATGCTGCTTTCCGAAGATATTTTGGAGAGTGATGTAGGTTATATGTGGTTTTCACTTTAGGTACTGATTTTAAAAATTACACCCCTCTGTACAGACACTTTTGAAGACAGTTTGGCAGTTTCAAAACTACAAAACTAAGGACAATCTTACCCTCCAATCCAGCAATTGTGCTTTGGGTGAATACCAAAGGAGCTGGAAACCTAGGTTTGCACAAAAACCTGCATGTGGATGTTTTCAGCAGCTTGATTTGTAATAGCCAAAACCTGGAAGCAACCAAGGTGCCTTTCAGTAGGTGAATGGAAAAATGGACTATGGTGTATCTAGACAATGGAATATTATTCAGTGCTGAAAAAAATAAGCTATCAAGCCATGAGAAGGCGTGGAGGAAACTTAAATGCATATTATTAAGTGAAAGAAGCCAATCTGAAAAGGCTCTGTACTGTCTCATTCCAACTATATGACATTCTGGAAAAGGCAAAACTATGGAGACAGTAAGATTGATGGTTTCCAGGGAGGAGGGGTAAGGAGGGTGAATAGATGGAGAACAGGGGATTTCTAGGGCAGTAAAACTATTCTGTATGATACTATTATGTTGGATACTGGAGGCATGTCTTTCTACAATTCTCAAAACCCATAGTATATACAACACCAAGAGTGAACCCCTAAGGTAAACTATGGACTTTGGGTGATTATGGTATGTCCATGTAATGGTTCATTGATTGTAACAAATGTACCACCCTGGTGCAGGATGTTGGTGATGAGGGTGACTGTGCATGTGTAGGATCAGGGGTATATGGGAACTCTGTACTTTTTGCTCAATTTTGCTGCCAACCTAAAACTTCTATAATAAATAGTCTATAGAAAAATATGCAGCTCCTTCCCATATCCAGCACCCCCACACAAGCCACAATTCCTACTGTGTTCTACATATTTATAGCAGTTTTGTGATAATAGATATAATACAGGTTTGTACTTACGCCAGGATCCTAGATGTATTTGTTAAAGTTCCGTATGGTGTGGCATAGTCATGAAAGATGGGAACTGGGCCTTAGAGACCTGGGTTCTTGTCATCCATCTCACCCCAGTCACCTCTGTGACTTTGGACCAGCCACTGTCCTTTTATCTGCAAAATAGGATTTGACTGGCTGATCCCTATGGCCCCATCCAATACTTTTCTCTGAAATATTTTTAACTGGATGGTTAAGACTTTTTCCTAATCATTTAACAGTGTGCGTTAGAGTAAAATCCTTTCAATGTATTGAATTACAAGTCATATTTCTATTCCTTTAAAATTAAAACTATTTAAAAATATACAGATTGACAGTCCCATAGTAAGCTATTCTGTGGGCTTCCCCATAGGGCAGAGTCCTTGAATCTCTTACAGAATTCTTTGGAAATTGTTGCAAAATCTTTCTCATATTTCTGATTGGAGTAAAAATATTTTACATTGTGGCACATGTTTTACTTCTAGAGGTCATTTTGGGGAAAGAGTATTTAAAATGACCTAACAGACAGAGAAAACAGAACAGTCATTTTCAATTTTTATAATATTTTATTATATAATATTACATGATAAAAATTAAGGAAAATAGTATAGTGAATAGTTGTGTGCCCACCACCCAACTTTAGCAAATTCTAAGATTTTGCGATATTTGCTTCCCAATTGTTTAATAAAATAATATGGATGGTTAAAGCCTCACATGGAAAAAATTATTGTCAGAATAAGTTTCCTATTTTCATTGGTAAATATGTCACACACTCATTAAGAAAATTAAAAATTGAAAATTAAAAAGGTCAGAATCGTATATAATTCTACCACCCAGAGACAACTGTTGCTACTATTTTGGTAAATTTCGCTTGCCATACAGACACTATATGCGCTTGTAACTGGCAAATAGGTCTCTTTATTTTATTATGGAAAATGAAAAACATATATTAAAGTAGAGGGAATGAGATAATAAAACCCTATGTACCCATAAGCGGGCTGCACGAGTTACCCGTTCATGGGCAATCTTGCTTTATACATCACTCAACCTCCACTGGAACTAATTCCAGCCCGCAGCACTACTTCTTCTGTAAGTATTTCAGTGTTTATCTCTAAAAGGTGACAACTTTTTCATAAATATAACATTGCCACCATTATACGAAAGGTATTGATAATTATTTAGTACTATCAAACACCTAGTTGCTTTTTAAATCACTGATTATTAATTCTTTTTCTTCTTGTTTGTAAATGAAGATCCACGAGTTCCATCCGTTAGAATTGACCTCATGTCTCCTAAATCTCTTAATCCATAGGTTTCCCGTCTCTCTCCATTCTTTTCCTTGTAATTTATCGTTGAAGACAATGGGGTTGGCTGTCCTGCAGATGCTCTCACAGGCTGGATGTTGTTGATTGTCATCCTGTGATGTGTGTAGCAAATTCCTCAGTCACCTGCCTTCCCTGTAAGCTAGCAGCTTTAATTCAGGTTGCTTGTTTTTGGCTAGACTGCTTCATTGGGGAAGCCCCGTGCTTCCATCAGAAGGCACCTGTAATCTTCTCTTTCTTTTATGATGTTAGCAGTCATGGATAATTATTACCCAGATCCATTATTTCATTAGGGGTTACAAAATGTTGATATTCCAATTTTGTTACTTTGTTTTCATTTTTGGTGAAAAACTTATATAAATGGAAACTTCCTTCATCAGTATTTGATTATAGGTCACAAGGAAGACAGGATGAAAGCTTGATTTTTTTTTATTCAACATTTTCAAAATAATGATTTGGTACTCAGCATGCTCCAAAGGTGACCAATGAAGGTTTTTTTTTCCTTCTTAATATCATTATGAACTCATAGATTTAAATATATCTGTAGTGTTTTAATCCTTTGCAGTATTACCATCATTGATACTCTAATTTTCCCATCTGTAATTTGCATTCCTTTGAGTGTTGCTGAGTTCATAGGCTGTTTGCATTTCTTTTTCTTTAAACTTCCTGTTGATATACCTGCCTCTTTTTCTAGACAACTATTGGTGCTTTACTCTCTTCAGAAGATCTTTACTTATTAGGAATATTAACTCTTAGCCCTTATGAAATGATAAGATTACCCCTCACAAAATTGTAAAAGCAATAGAAGAAGATAAATAACAAACTGGGAAAAAATGTTTACAGTTTTTATCACAGAGATGAGCTCACAGCTCAGCAGTGAAGAGCACAACAGTTGTTGGAAGTCCATTCCCTGCACTCAGATTCTCCTGGGTTCCAACTGATACTCTGCGATGTTACATGAGTTCCTTTGACACTCTGAGCCTGCTTCTCCATATGCCATATGGGGATCCTAATAACACTACCTCATTCATTGATTGGGAGCATTTCGTGAGCAAATACAAGCTCAGCATGGTGCTGGCACATACAAGCTCAGTAAATAATAGTTTGAGACTCTTCTTGTTAATTACCAGTAATAATGATAATTAATTGTGCTCTTATTAGCAGCTTGGCAGTTGGGCAGTAATTTCACCCCTTTTAGCCTCAGGCAGGAGAGCTGGTCATTCCCTAGGTCAGCCTTTTCTGTTTGCCACTACAGAGTTAGCAAGGAAATGATGTAGCTTTGTTTGGACATCAGTCAGTGAACAGTGTCATATGTAACATCTGTACGTAAACGTAAATTAATCATTTACATCTCTGCATTGGCTCAATATTTCATCCTTACTCTGTGCCTCAAAGAAAGAAACATGACACAGGTAGAGTTCATGTCCTCAATGACTTGGTCTAGTAGGCAAGTCCCAAACATATTGTCACACATATTACTGTTTTTCACCCTCTTAAAACCCTTATAAGAGATAGTTGAGGTGTTATTATAACCATTTAATAAATAAGAAAATTCAGACACAAGCATAGTAGCAATGTATTAATTCAAGGCCCTAGAGGAGATCCTGTTTAAATCTACTGTTCACTGTTCTGACTTTTTATCCAGCTCTCAAGGAATTATATGTCCTGCCTAGGTGATGCGTCCTTTACTAGCATCTTTCCTATTTCCTCCTTTCCCTAGCAGGTAAACTGACTTTACTTTATAAGAGTTTTTTAAAGCAAAAATAAAATCTCAACAAACTGTTATTTACTAATTAATATTAGCAGCGAAAGTTTAGCAGCCAGCCCTGGTGGTCTAGTGGTTAAGGTTCGGTGCTCTCACCACTGCAGTGGTGTGGGTTCATTTTGCAGGCAGGGAACCATAGCACCCATCAGTCAGCAGCTGCGTGTTGCTGTGATACCCACGGTGCACAAGTTCCAGCAGAGCTTCTAGACTAGACAGACTAGGAGGAAGGACCTGGCCACCCACTTCTGAAAAAATTATCCATGAAAACCCTATGAATAACAGCAGAGCATTGTCTGATGTAGCGCAGAAGGTGAGAGGATGGCACAAAAAGACTGGGCCGGCAGTGGCATAGGGGTTAAGTTTGTGTGCTCTGCTTAGGCCACCCAGGGTGGTTGTTTGGATCTTGGGCACGGACCTACACACTGCTCACCAAGCCATGCTGTGGTGGCATCCCACATACAAAGTAGAGGAATATTGGCACAGATGTTAGCTCTGTGACAATTTTCCTCACCAAAAAAAAGTAAAAATAAAAAGACTGGGGGTGTTTCAGCTCTACTGTACATGAGGTCGCTAGGAATCAAAATCTGCTGGACAGCACTAACCACAAAGCAAAAGTTTGCATACTTAACTCCTTGCTAGACACTATTTAAGTGCTTTAAAATTACTCCTTAAAAAGATCCTTTGAGGAAGGTGGTTTTATGATTTGTGCATTGTAGATGAATCACTGAGAGGTGAAATAACAGGCCCAAAGATGCAAACAGTGGGGAGCTGAGCCAGGAATCAAACTCAGGCACCGATCTAATACATTTAGCCAGTGTTGCCCTTGCTGTGTATGGTATCACAGCAAGATACTGTCCTTGTTGACGGCCTCCCAGAATGACAGGTTTTACTAAGCTTCCTTCCTTTGTGTTCACAGTGGTATAATATTATGAGTCTAACTTACATGCATCGCCCAGAATAGGAAAGCAGATGCCAGTATTCTGGGGATGAGGTTGTGCTGGTCTATCTTCCTTGATATCGATTCCGATTATTTTTTTATTGTGTTAGTATATAGAGATACATGGTAAGCTGCCACTCAAAATGACCCTGGGTAATTTAATCACTGGTCTGTCTAAGCATCTGGTCCAGCTGTCTCTTCATGTTATTTGTTAAGGGTGTGGTGAACTCAACTATTGTCTGGGTTGGAGGCAGCACAAAACGCCTGCTGTATGGATTTGAGGTCGTGTGGGGTAGTATGCTGCCACTGCAAATTTTGTTGTCATCCACATGGTCTGTGGGTTCACAAGCATGTGTAGAAATTTATGGGTAGTTGTGACTGAATATGTGAGTCATGCATAGAGCAGATGTATTTAGGGAACTCATGCATACACTTATGGTTAGGCTGGAGATGAGGACTGTTTCTCTGGCGACAAAGACCAATTTCCTGAAGTGAAGAATGGACCTGTATTTCTAGATATCTAAAATAGCAAACACCAGTGCTGGAGGGATAGTGGTAGGTGCATATGGAGAGGAGTTGAGGGTGGGCATCTACCCTTCTAGGAGCACTACATTTTAAAAGCACATCCTGTGGGCCACTGCGGTTACTGCCTACAAACCATCAATCTCTGACCCACTTTATGAAGTTTGAGATAAATATTTCATGAACTGGCAAAGAAGAATACAGATCAGCAGTTAGCCTAGGCGCTAGGAAATTCCCTAAAAGTTTATTATAATGTTCGATCACTTTTCTTGTAGTATCCTTTTTATTTTAGCGTTCAACTTAAAAGGCTAGCTAGGTAAGAAAAGAAGGTAGAATGTATTGACAAGAGATCAGGGGTCTAAAAGTCAGTAGATGTTTTCTATAACCCTTAAAATCCAGCAGCACAGAGTTTCTTTTGCTATTCCCTAGCAGTTCTATTGTTTGTGTCGAGACTATGAATAAATAGAAGGCAAGGTCTTCAATATTTAGCCAAAGGATTGCGATTGTAGCTACAGTTGAGCACCTGGATACCCTAAGTATTTTACTTTTAATTGACCCAACATTATTTCGACAATGTCAACTGGTAGAATATGTAATTAATATTTCCTAAATCGAGACCAGCCACTGATGGTGATTTGGTTCGCTATCTCTGCTGCTCAGAAAGCAACTGTTCCAACGTGCGGTGTGACGTCCTCTAGGACTTTGGAGGAAATGTGCCCTCTCCTATCTGTGGCCCTCACTCTCCTCAGCAAAGACAGCTGGGCCAGTTCTCACAGGAATGTTCTTAGGATAGTGAATGCTTCCTTTGAAGTTTGAACTGGGGCATTTTCAAGTGTCAGAATTATGTTTAATCAAAAATAAAGTCTAGGGAAGAATTGATTGTTATTTTCAGCATGCTTGGGATACCACTAAGAGCCGGGGTCAGTTCTGAGTTTGAATCCTGACTCTGTCACCTGCTAATTGAATGATTTTAAGGAAATGACTTAATGTCTTCAAACCTCAACTTCCTTATGCAATGGATGCAAATGGATGTAATGGACATATTGTAAAGCATGGCTGGCAACGTGAACGCTGTGGTGGAGGTATGCGAGGCACAACCTTGGATGCATTTGTGGTATTCGTATAGTCACAGTTCTTCTAGAAAGGTAGGTCCTTACGGCAGTGCTTCTCCAATTCCCAGCAGGACACAGCCTTGTTGGTGTAGCTGGATACGTTTAGATTCGTAGTTCATCCTTTGTCCCTGGCACATTTCCACTGAAAATCTTTATCAAGATCCATTTTAGCGTTCTGGTGCCTTCATGCCCCTCTCCCCCTCTCTCTGGTCTCCTGCTCTCTTGGGAGTGGCTCTGGGTACAGTTGTGGCTCAGTGCCTGTGCATATTTTATACTCACAGGAATCATTTTTAATGCAGCCCAAATATTAGAGAGATGCACTTCACACTCTGCCATCAGAACAGCCACTAATTGATACCTCTTGAAAAATGACATATTCCCTGAAGCGTTCAAGGCTGCCCGACAGACGAAGATGCCACCCACCTCTATGATTAGAGCTCTAACCACAGACACTGGTGATTTAAGTCGCATGTTCTTCTTTCTTGACATTATCCCCTTTGACAATATTCCTAGTATATACTTCCTTAGTTTATTTTGCCATGCACTGGCATTAATCCTTTTACAGTTTCCCAAGTGAAGTTGTGTTGTCTGAGTCTACTGCCCTCTATACCCTACCACCCATGGGGCATTTTGTTAATGGAGAGTGTACTTGTGAATCTGGTGAATGCTTTTCCTTTCTTTCCTAAAGGAGGGAAATAAACCAGGATCAACTCCAAAGAGGTGTGTGTTGGGTGGAGAGGGGGGAACAAACTAAGAAAGTGAACTTATCTCCTGAAAAACCCAAGACATATAGAACTCTCTCTTCTTGTGTTAGCACAACTTATATCACTACTTGGGCAAATCAACAACTTTGTAGGAGGTTGCCATGTCTTCCCATATTTGGGCAGAAGTTAAGAAATTGCAAAGTCCAAGACAAACTGCTGGAATGAAGCCTTTGTGAGAGTAGGAATAAATTCTTTCATGTTTCCCACCATATCCCCAGTCCTTAACAAAGTGCATGGCAAATACTATGTACTCAACAACCGTTTGTTAGTAAATGCATTTCTGAGCAAGTCCTTCAGTGACTTAGATTGAATTGTAAGTAACTTTTCCCTGAAGCGACTTAACTTGTTATTAGGTTATGGTGTGACAAACCTGAAAGATAGGTGACATATTGTTATGTTGTTACTACCTGAACATAGACAGTTTCTTAATACCAGTTAGGGAAAAAGAAAGAAAGATGCATTTGGATAGACTGGAGACTTGAGGTCTCAAAGCAGTCAGCACAATTTCTTTAACAACTCCATATATCATTGTGCTGAATTATGGCATTGTTTGCTTTCAAAGTTGTGTTTCTTGGCTTTGGAATGCAGGAATAATTGTAGTCTGTGGCTTGATGATTATCAGTCTGCTGTAATACTAGGGTCAAGATCCTCCACAAATTGCCGGGCATCAGTGAGAGGACAAGAAATGAACCAGACAGCTTATGTGTCTCATGTTACAGACTTCCACCTTCTGCCCCCGGAATGTTGGGGGCAGTTGGGGTAATATTTGTCTGAGCCTGGTGATGGTCCAGAGAAAGCTGCTCAAAGTCATCAAGGATCACAGAAGCAATTCCATGTGATGAAAGAGGGAAAAGATTCAGACTCTAGTGGGAACTTAGACACAGGTAAATAAAATTATATAATGTTGTGTAGAATGTAAGCTTGCAACAATAAAAATAAAAAATTAAGAGCAAACATTTATTGAGTACTTATGTCGTGCATAGTAATGAATGATTTACCTACATTACCTCATTTCATTTTCATAAACATCCTAAAGGGCTAAATATTTCTATCATCTCACTTTTACAGAAAACTATGATACTTAGAGAGATTAAATGTCTTGGTCAGGGCTTCACAGTGGTGGAACTAGGATGCCAATACTATGGTTATCCCAAAGCCCAGTTCTCAAACATTGCAGTCTGTTACCTAACCAGTCTTAGACCACTCAGGATAAGGGAGACTTTTCTTAATTAAAAATGGAAATAACCCTTTTTTGGAGCTGGATGATCTTTGGAGGGCGTATATTTTACCTGGTGATCAAACAGACTCTCAGGGAGGTGAAGGGATCCCCCTAAGGGAAGATGGTGCTTTGGTGACTAGATTAGACTCAGATCCAAAGTTGTTTGATTCCTGCCCCACTCCTTTTCCCTAAACACATCTCTTCACTTTCCTTTTTCTAATTTTGGATCCCTTTTCATATTCCCCCAAGTAAGGGAGGGACTGAGATTTGAGGGAAGAACAAGAAATAAAGGCATGGAGGAAAAGGCAAGGAAGACTGAGAAAGACGTGGTGAAATTACCTTAAGATTGCAATATTAGGAGGTAAGCAGGGTCATCCTAATATAACTTATACTCTAGGTGTTTCTGGAAGTGGTTTTGAGTTATTGACTTGTTAAGTCCACAGGTTTCTATAATATACATCTGTGTCACACACCAGCCTGCACTGAACCTGTTCCTAATGCCACCACTAGAAGGCATTCATGTAGTTGGCATGACATAGTGGTCAAGAACGCTGGAGACAGAGTGCTTTTGGTTGAAACCTGGCTCAGCCACTTATCAGCTGAGTGGCCTGGAGAAGGTATACTTAACCTTCCTGTTTGTTCCTTCTTTCAAAAATATTTATTGCGCTCCACCTTTATGCCAGGCTGTGAGTTCAGTGCTGGAGATACAGCAGGATATCAGAAAGAAAATTCCTTGCCCGCATGGAGCTTATGGTTTATTGGGGGAAGGTAGATAATAAACAAGTAAACCATGTAGTATATCAGAAAGTCTTTATCAAGGTTTAAACAGAGATGGGGCAATAAGAAGATGTGGTCGGGTTTACAATTTTAGATAGGGCAACTTCAAGAGGCCTCATTGAAAACGTCACATTTGAGCTAGAATGTGAAGTAGCGAAGGGAAAAAGAGCCTTCCAGGTAAAGGGAACTGTGAGTGCCTAAGTCTCAAGTAGGGTTAGAGGCACGTTAGAGAAATGGCTAGGAAGCCAGCATGCATGGAAAGGAATAAATGAAGAGGGAGGAGTTGGTAGACAAAGCAGAAACAGAGCTCCATCATGGGGGGCCTTTTTGACCACTGT
The DNA here is from genome assembly GCF_021613505.1 of Equus quagga. NCBI lineage: Eukaryota > Metazoa > Chordata > Mammalia > Perissodactyla > Equidae > Equus > Equus quagga. Next base: position 65,046,086 of record NC_060273.1, on the reverse strand, counting down.
AATGACTGACTTTTATTCTGAGTGAGGTGAAAGGTTTTGAGCAAGGCAGTGTCACTCTTACCCAAGGGTCTACATGAGAGTGACAGCCATGTCTTGAGAACACCTGCTGTGTAGCTGTGTAGATCTATAATGACCTTTGGACAAGGGTGGTAATGAAGGAGGTGGTAAGAGTGGTCAGCTGTTGGATTTTTTCTGAAGATAGAGCCACCAGAATTTGCTGGTTTTGCGGAGGATGTGGGATATATATGACATCACACAAAGAAGAGTCAAGGTTGACTGGAAGGGTTTGGGCCTGACCGACAGGGGGACTGGTAATGCCATTGACTGAGAAGGAATAAACTGGGGAGACTGCATGCCCTTGCTTTTTTCAGAAGGGTATTGGCGTTGGTGGTATAGAATCATGACTTCAGTTTGGGCCTGCCATATCTGACCTGTCTATTAGAATTCCAAGCAGAGCTGTTGGGTAGTCAGTTGATATGGGAGTGAAGAGTTTAGGGAAATACTTGGGGCTGGAGACAAAGTTTGTCAGCATATAAACAGTATTTCAAGCCATGGAACTGGAAGATGCCCCCTGGTGAGTGAGTGTGTGTGCGTGAAAACAGGCTCAGGACTGAGTGCCAGGATGTTCTTATGTTGGAAAGAAGGAGATTGAGAGGATCTAAAGAGGTGGGCAAAGTGGAGTAGCCAGTTCTAACAGGCAAGATTGGTATCTTAGATGCCAAGGGAGGGAAGTATTTCAAGATGAAGCAGTGACGAATTGTATGTCCCCTTCTCTCATTTTAGCCTAGGCCACAGTGTTAAGGACTTTACTAAAGATTTACTTGCTTCACTGGTTGAAATAAGCCACAGGTGAACTTCAGCTTCCTATATGTTAAATGAGCAAATTTGGCTAGTTATGTTTAAAGAAAACTTCCAGGCTTGATATATCATGACCTTTTCTGATTTTGTACGATTCTTTGATTGTAGTTAAGACTGAATCCGTTCGGGTATTATGCCCTTTCCTGCCAATCAGAGTTTAATGTATCTTCTGTTAAGTCTCTAAACCAAGTGATCTTGACTGTAATATGACTGTTGTATTTTCGTTTTTGTCTTTCTCTATGAATATCTTCTCTCTCTCGTGATTTTGTAGACTTGGAAGAAACCTCCATCCTCTGGGACTTGGAGAAGGCTGTGCTGGAATCTGTGTGGAGGTTAAGAAAACTATCCCTTTGGTTGTGGCCTGAGTTTATTATCTCAACCCCAATGTTGCCCTGAAGTCTGTGTTCAAGATTCAAGAAGAGTAGGACTGCTAAGGTATGGACATGGGACTTTGACATCTAATTTTTTAAGGCAAATAGATTTAAAGATATTTATCATTTTGACAGTGTTTTCTCTTCTTCATCTCCCCTCTTCTTTTTCTCTTTCCTTTCTCCCATCTTCCTTTTAAGCAAAGATCTTTTCTTTTGTTACCAGCTTGTGGGATGTGGTTGAATGAATAAAGATACAGTGGCAGAAACTGAAGGCTGCTTTGTCTCAATTATAAAGAGGTGGCCAGAGGGCAACAATATAAAGGACAGAAAGATTTGTGCAGCAATGTCTGATAGAAAGAATAGAGAAATTGGGGTAGGTGCCTATGTGATAAGGCTTCGGGAGGAGCCATAAGTGAAGAGGTGGTGCTGTGTAATACAGTGTTTATTTCCATTTTCAATGTCCACAGGAAACTTTGGGTAAAGCCTTTTGTTATTTCATAAGGTCTTTGTGGGAGCTTTTTCTTTCTTTTGAATACATACCCATTCTGGGGCAGACTCTAAATTGGAGTCAAGACGTCCCATTTTTTATTTCTTGTTACAATGATAATCATTGCCTGTGTATGTGTATATACATACATACCTACATGCATACATGCATTTTAAAAATATGAATAATTTGTTGAGTGGTGTCTAATTACTCTCCCTCTGTCTATATATATATGGAGGGAGGTGGGAAGAGAGGAACAAATGGAGGGAGGGGAGAGAGAGAACCCTCCACAAACTACTATTAATGGTGTGCTTATTGTGAGTGAGGCATTGTGCTATAAACTTTGAAAAAAAAAATCACAAGTACAACTGATAACAACCATCTGGAATAGGGATTTATGTTCTGGGAAACCAGAGGGAGAGATCAGTAAAAGGTTTTCTAAGGCTGTGTAACAAGGAAGGGTCAGGGGCCAGACTCTTTCCCAGACTTATTAGAATTTAAGTCTCTATGCTTGCCTACTGTATAGAATTGTGGGATTGCATACACTGCTGGCTAAAAGCACTGGGAAAATACGGTTTAACAGCCCAGGACCACATGGCATGTCCAAGAGAAATTGTAGAACATCTCTGACAATTCCAGTGATAACTCATTTGCTGTCATTTTAATTTCCTTCAAAGGGAAAAAAAAAAAAAACCTCATAACCCAAAGGCTTCTGGGAACTAGGAGAACAATGTAGCTAAGGCATTGGGTTGTCTCCCTTCTCATGGCATCATAGGCCTCCCATATGTCATCATTTGTACAAGGTAGAGGTCCAGAGCTGGTGAAAATCAAATTAGTGATAGCCACAGGCTTGCTTTCATTTTATGTCTGAATTCTCACTGCTGGAGTAAGGGTGGTGTATACTTTTAGCTGATAGCAAAGGTACCTTCCTTTGAGGATGAAGCCCATATACTTTCTATCTAGTTTTTGTAAAATCCTCCGAATGCCCATGCAGAAATGATCGACCTCTGGTGTTCACATTGCTCATGGTACCTCTGAAGGAGTGCTAAGAGCCTGGTGAAAATGTGAGGGTGGCATTTGAAACAAAGTCTTGTTTTCCCTTTCTTCAGGGTTTTTTCTTCTTATTTTTTTGTAAAGGAGATAAATTATTTTTCCCTCTGAATTAAAGGGCATCTTTAAAGCAGCTTAAGTTTAAATACTATTTAGGAATTCATTTTCCGTTAACATGGTTTCACAGGTGAAATAGATAATTTAACAATCAGAAGGAAAAAAACATACAGTGTAATGTTTTGGGTCCTTGTACAGGTATGGCCATTCTACGTAACAGATTTGTAGTTGCGGTGCAGTTCTCTGCCCACACATCCTTGATCTCTTGGAAAAAAAAGCTAAAAAGCTCTTCTTTTCAGGTCCTAAACACCTAGAGATGTTTAGGGGTTTGGGTTGGGATTTGACAACTCAGTTCTTTGCTTTGAGAGTGTTGATCTTTAATTCAGAATATCTGTGTTCTGTCAAGAATATTCACCTAAATGCCAAATATTTAAAACATAAATTCAGCAGAGAAAGCTTTAAAGGATTTGGCCATAAAAAGATTCCTAGTTTAGAGACCAACCAACTTTTAAGGGGAAAATAAAACTCTCTCTGATTGTTGACAGAGGACTAGGGAGAAGAAAATCTACCTGGCAGTGCATGTTCATCTCAGGGCTAGATGCAGCTGTGGTGCATACAGGCATGTGTATGCCCCTGCTCATGGACCAAAACCCAATTTCCAGAAAGGGAGAAGGAAAAGAGGCAGTACTGATACATCCATCTACCGTAATGCTTCCTGGTTCCCATGCTTTCGTGCACTGAGCATATTTTTCAGATGTCTTTTCAAGTGAAGACAGTATAAATGAGTAGCTATAGACTCAGACTTTAGAAAAAGCAAATCATGCCTTTGCGTGAACATTAGAAAAGCCATTTAATTTTTCTAAGCCAATGCTGTTCAAAGTGTGGCCCATAAACCAGAAGCATCAACATCACCTAAGCTTGTTAGGCATGCAAATTCTCAGGTGTTTCCCCAGACTGACTAAATTAGAACCTTGTGGAGTGAGGTCCAGGAATCTGTTTTTAAACAAGCTTTCCAGAGAATTCATGTGCCTTGCTAAAATTTGAAATCCACTGCTAAACTTGCTCCCTGATCTCTGAAAACAAAGGGAGTTTTTAAAAATATCTCATGTTTAAAAACTAGGAAGATCTGAGAATATTAATGATTACTACACCTAAGTGTGTGTGTGTTTATCTATGTATAAACACACACATATTTATGCATACATATATGTGGCACTGAAAGGCAAAAAATACTTTTTCAAATACCATAAGCAAAGTTACTGAGGTTTTAATCATTGCACTTGAAGTCTAGAAAAGTGAAAAAATAGATGAAAAATAATAAAAATTAATGTTAGAATAACTCATTATAAATAAATGAATCAAGGGAACAGAATAGAGTTCTGAAATAGATCTACACATGTACAATCAACTGGCTTTCAACAAGAGCACCAAATCAATTGAGTGGGGATAGGAAAACTGCTCCAACTGCTAGTACTGGAACAGCTTGATATTTATGTGAAAAATAAAGAATCCAAACCCCTACCTCACCACATGCACAAAAATCAATTTAAGTTGTATCATAGACCGAAAAATAAAAGCTAAAACAACAGAGATAGTAGAAAGAAGAATGTCTTGGTAACTTAAGGAGGCAAAGCTTTCTTATAAAGGACACAAAAAGCACAAACCGTAAGTGGGAAAAAAAAATGAACTTCATGAAGAATAAAACATCTACGTGTTGGGCCAGCCCTGATGGTCTGGTGGTTAAAGTTCTGTGCTCTCTGCCTGGGTTCACTTCCCAGTCATGGAACCACACCACCCATCCGTCAATTGCCGCGCTGTGGGAGCAGCTCACATAGAAGAACTAGAAGGGCTTACAACTAGATATACAGCCATGCACTGGGACGCTTTGGGGAGAAGAAGAAGGAAAAAATCTAGTCATCAAAAAACACCGCCAAGAAAATAAAGAGATGAGCCACAGACTGGGAAAAAATATTTGCAACATACCTAACACATATATGAATAAGCAGAAGACATGATATAGAATGACCAATAAACACAAGCAATGATGTTTCACATCCGTTCTCATAAAGGAAATGCAAATGAAAAACACAATGAGATACTGATGCACACCTATCCCGACAGCTAAAATTAAAAGGACTGAAAATATGTAAGGTTAAGAGAATATGGAGCAACTGGGGCTTTCATACAGTACTGGTAGAAGTGTAAAATACTCCAACCACTTTGAAAAGTGATCTGGCAATTTCTTATAAAGTTATACACTTGTCTGCCCTAAGATCTAACGATTTCATTCCTACGTATTGATTCAATAGGATTGAAAACACTTGTCCACACCTGTTCATAGTAGCCTTATTTATAACAATCCAATGCTGAAAATAATTCAGATGTTCATCAACAAGAAAATGGATCAATTCTGATCCATTCTTACAGTGGAATACTAATCAGCAATAAAAAGGAATGTTCTACTGATAAACATAGTAACATGGATAAATCTCAAAAATAGTATGATGAGTGAGAAAAGCCAAACAACAAAAAGAACTTATTTTATGATTTAATTTATGTGAAATTATAGAATAGTCAGACCTCATCTATGATGATAGAAATCAGATCAGTGCTTGCTTCTGGTGGCAGATTCCCTGGGAAAGGTATGTGGGGGAAATCTCTGGGCTGATGGAAATATTGTGTGTCTTGATCTGCATTCATCAAAATTGATTAGTGGCTGGCCCTGTGGCCAAGTGGTTAAGTTCGTGTGCTCCGCTTTGGCAGCCCTGGGTTTGCTGGTTCAGATCCCTAGTGTGGACCTACGTACCACTCATGGAGTCGTGCTGTGACGGCATCCCACAGGAGGAACTAGAATGACTTGCAACTAGAATATACAACTGCACTGGGGCTTTGGGGAGAAGAAAACAAAAAGAGGAAGATTGACAACAGATGTTAGCTCAAGGCCAATCTTCCTCACACACACACAAAAAAAACCTGATTAAATGGCAAATTCACTAAGCATTTCACTATATTTAAATTATTATATAAAATGCATGAAATATTTTTTTAAAAACAGATTGAGTACTTTAGCAGAAGTGCTGTTCTTAATATGTAGAAACTCATTTAATCCTTGAAACAACTCTGGTATTATTATTTCTAATATACAGATGTGGAAACTGATACTGAGAAAAGTAAAGTAACTATCCCCAAATCTTACTGCCTGGCCACAGAAGCTGAATTCAAGAGTAGGTCCATTTAGCTCCAAAACATGTCTTCATCATCATGTTATACTTTTGGCATAAGTGCCTCCAGCTCCATTTTAATTCCAGGTGAAGTGTGAGGCAACAGTCCCCTGGAAGAGGCTTCCAGAATGGCCAATTTGGGACAGTGTTATTAAATGGATGCATTAGCTGTTTTCCTGGTAACTTTGGGGAGATAGAAAGTTAATAGCAAATATTACTCCTGCCATCAAGAAAAATTACTTTAAAACACTCCAATACAGGCCTGTTTTCTCAGTGCAATCCTTCTTGATTATGGAACACGATATAAGTGGTATTACTAGAAACTGTGAAACATGCAGCTTAGAAAACACTATATGATGACTGGCAGAGGCAATGTCACTTAATAAAGAGCACTGGAGTGAAGCTGCCAGGGTTCAAGTGGCTCCTCCACTTTCTGGATGTATGACCGATGGCGCCTCACTGAACTTTTCCCAGCCTCAGTTCCTCCACTTGTAGGATGAGGATGATTCTCATTCCTACTTGATAAAGTGAGGATTAAGTGAAACTTTGCTTATGAAATCCTGGTATGTATGTGCTGGTTCCTTATAATCCCTGTATAAATGTGAAGCTGCTGTTTTTGGTTTTAGTGATGATGTGAGTGATGACAGTCCTAAGCAAGAGAATAACATTATCTTCCGTTTTATGTGGCCTCTGTGAGTCACTGTGTATATCTACGCATTCTCTTAACTTTAACTGAAAGCAAAATGCTGCAGTTTTCTAAAAATCTTATCCATTTCATTTAAAAAATTTGGAAGCTCTGAAAGAAGCACTGTTGCCAAAAACATTCATTTAATTAAGATGCAGGAAATTGTGTTGAGGAAAAATTGTCTAAGTGTGGGTGCTACATATTATCTGTCCAGAGTGATGGAGAGGGAAGCTGGAACTATTTAGTGTGTTTAATGGATATCAGTGAGGTTAATTGTCTGGGGGATGCTGAAGAGCTGAATTCCTTCATCTACCTCCCAATTTGTAATACTGTCATATTAGTTTTCAGGAGTCTTGGGCTTAAGTCTTTATTTTAGTTGTGCTTTTTAAAGTCTTAATTTCCATAGTAAAATTTAAAAGCCAGAGAGATATTACAAATATACGTAAGCTAACAGGGCTGTTCCCATAAAGTGCAAATTAGTCAGTCTATTACCAACCTGCCATATAAGTAGAAAATCTCTACCTACCTCCAAAAAATGTTATCAGAGGGAAATAAAAAGCTGCTTTTGAAGATAGATTTTGTCATTGTTTCTGCTCATTACCACTAAGTGTGGTAAAGTGGGTGGCTCAGGAGAAGAACCCTTCAGATCCTGTCAGGGTGGGTGTGTTTTGTGGCTATTTTACAGATGAGGAAACTGAGGAACAGAGTGGTGAAGTAACTTTCTTAAAGCCACCATGGTAGAATAGGAAACCCTCTGATCTTTGAGTTGGGCCCTTAAAATGCAGGTAATGGGCCCCACTGCACTCACAGGATGTTTTATCTTGTGCTAAGGTGTACCTACTGAAGGGTACCTGCTTTAATGTTCTTTGATTCTGCTTCTCAATGTGGTAGCACCTTTTTTGTCTTTATTTTTTGTTTCTAATTCAAACAGCTATCTTTTTAGCAATAGATTCCTTTTGACAGTTACTGAAAAAGATTTGTGTTTCTCCCCTTGAGCATTATGTTTTGCAGTCTGTTTGTTTACTAGGGCTGAATTTTACCCAAGGCCTTTGAAACTAACAAAATCTGAGTTATTGCTGTCTTCAAAATCTTGTACAGATTTAGGTCTTATTTGCCAGGTTAAAACACACACATACTCCTCATCACTACCACCACCAATGACAATGACAAAATGGCCATTTTAACTTTTCCTGCCATTTGACATATATTGTTTTCATAACCAGGCAAATATAACATAGGTTAAAAATCTAGACACTGGAAATTCACACCTACAAATTGTCTCAGAAAGATTGTCAACTTGCTTATTTTTGGCCTTTGCTTTGCTGCTAAGTCCTCCCCCACTGTGCCATTTCTATTCTGTGACTTTTTCAAATGTTCACGCCAGGATTTTCCTCATATTTAGCCTGGATTGCAGAGTTAATCTAAGACCATGCCGTATATTTGTTTTGAGCATCAAATGGGAATAAATGTGAAAACACTTTGAAAGCTATACCATCTCACAGCCTGAAGAAGTGTCCAAAGACCTTGCTGTGTAACACACGATCTTCCCCTTTCTTTCTATCTTTTTGGATCATCTCTTTCTGCTGTTTCCCTGCCCTCTCCCTACTCCCATCCTGGCCACAGCTGCAGTGGACTTCTCCAGTTTTCCAGAAATATGCCAGGTCCTTTTATGTCACCACGTCTTTGCGCCTGTAGGTCCTTGGCCTCTAGTGCCCATCCCTACCCACCTCCCTACCCACCCCCTTAAAAAACTTTGAAAAATCCCTCATCTTTTAGGATCCAATTCACTGAAAGCCTTCTGGGACTCCTCTGAGCCATATGTCACTTCTTCCCTTTTGACTTCACTGTAATTTTTTCAAACTTGCATTATAACACTTATTATAAAGAGAGGTCATTATAATTGTATTTATAAGTCAGTCTCCTTCGGAGGAACACAAGCTCTTCAAGGCAGACATTCTCATTTTTATGAATGTGTCTTCTATTTCCCAGCTCTGCCTGGCAAAACGTAGGTACTCAACAGACATTGGAATGGGGAGAGGGGGCTTAAATATATTGCAGAATGGATTTCATTTAAAAAACAGGTAGGTCATTTTCGCCTGGTTTATTGATTCCTTTTGGATTTTTTAATTTTATTTTTGGTTGCCTTGATTTTGTTTTTGGTTTCTATTTGCTTGTCCCAATTTTCCCATAGATACAATAATCTATTTTAGAGGTCTTCTTTCCTTATTTTCCTCTTAGCTACATTATCTACCCTTATTATCTTTCTTTCCTATACTGCACTGTGCTTTGCAGCCCTTAGTAAGTTCTCATCACTCTGACTAGCACACACCTAGCAGATGTGCTACCTCCCTCATTTCCTGTGCCCTTGGCAGACATCACTAATCAATCCCAGCTCAGGAGTCCTAGAATCCTCCCAACACATCACTCCAGGAAATAATCGATATTAGCATGGAAGGGAAGACCTACTTGCCATTTCTGGACTGGAAGATTTTCTTTCCAGAGCTTCCAGTTTACTCTTTCCAAGATCAGAACCTGATTGCTTTCAAAATGAATACATTTAGGTACCCCTTACCTTCTTTCTCTCCAAAGCATAACTCCTTTCTTGAGAGATTATGGGTTTTATATTAGAATTTTGGGAAAGTTAGTAAGCTACCAGACTTGATCCATTAGACTTCAGAAGCCAAGAGGCACTTCTGCAACATTTTACCACATGTGGGATGTATGAAGAGCTGTTTCTATAGTTTGAATTTTGTATAAATCAATGTTAATGTCCCTGGAGATTTCTCGAGTTTTAAAACACTTATTCTTTTAACACAGCATTTTCAAAATACTTTAAACTCCTGAAGGCTAGATTCAATGGCAGAGACTTCTTAATTCTGATTTCTGACAAGTGGTGTCTCATCTACAAATAATATTTTGATATCATTACTATTGGTCTAACAAAGAATATAGAAAAGTCTGATGAAAAATTGATTTATAACCATAATAAAGCTGATAAAAGTTCCCTTCCTCAGAAACAGAAATATGATCCATTCGTTGTGGTCACTAATTTTCTGACATCTTCTTTCAATCACATTACATTCTATCAGTTTCTATGATGAAATCACAGAATTTCTTCTCAGAAAAAGATGACCACATGTAAATACACATAGTCTATACACAATTTCAGGATGTGTTTGGATCCACTTAACTCCACCTATGGGTTAAAAGTTAGGAAGCCTTTCTGAGTGATGTATAAGGCATTGTGACCCTAATTTTAAGTAGTTTGTGACTCTAATCTCATTCTCCTCTAGGAGATAAAATACACCCATAAAATAGGAAGACAGGCCAAGTTTCCATATAAGCAAGGGCGTGACCAATAGGAGAGATTATAAACATAAATAACAACCAAAAGTAATTTTTGGCATTTAATGATATTCGAGACATTGATATATGAGATTTTACTTGAATCTGTAGGATTTAACTCAAGCAAATGTTTGAGTTACTTCCTTCTCTATATTTTTTGGTTAAACTACAAATAGTGAAAAGAATGGGAGAGGGATAAGCAGTAGATAATATTTCAAAACATCTTTGCAAGATATATGAAGGAAACATAAATTTTCTTATTTATAAAGTGTAGCTCAGTAAAGACAGCAGAGAAAACCACTGAATAGAGGCTCTAAAATTGGGAAATATGAGAAAGTGTGGGCCTAAAGGAGGAGAAGAGCAAAAGGAAAGGGTTAATTAAAAATCTGCCTGTGGTGTGAATGATGCTTCTTCTCTTCTCCATTGCTTCTCATTAACAGAGCTGAGAAGAGCATTTTACCCCCAGGTAAAGCAAACTGGAAGGCTCTTTTCTGAAGACATTGAGTGAGTTTCCTAAGGGAAGAATGTGAGCTGTCCAGTTGGATGGGTGTCCACCTAAGATCTTTTCCCTTGTGCCTTTCAAAGGCATCCCAAGCTTGAGATTAGTTTCCTGCTTGGCCATCCTGGAAGAAAGTCAGCCAGTGTTCTAGCTCTATCATACCCACAGGATCTCCAGCCAGGCAGCCATCATATTCATAAGTGGACCCTAGTGGCAAGATAGACCTGAATAAAAAAGTGTTATATAGTATGTACATTTAACGTGTCTCATTCAACCATATATGATTGATAAGAACGTTGAGAAAAATAATTTAAGTATCTGTCATTCTCCTCAATGGGAACATATTCCAGACTGACAGTGAGATGGGAGAAATAAATTCACTAATTTAGTAGGTCTCTGTTCCTTCCTGCTTTTCATAGTGTGACCATCTCACTGTATTGAATGCAGTTTGACTATTTAAGGATGTTTAGTGTAAAATAGATTAAAAATACATAAAGTAATTATTTCCTGTTGTGTTCAGTTTGATTTCTGCTCTAGAGAAAGACCTTTGTGATATATTTATTGTGAAATACTAGACACTTTTCTGCTGGCATTTCAAGGGTCACTTTGACTATACATGAATTTTGCCTCAAATATGGGTGGGTCTATGTCTGAAGCCTTATGTAAGATGACTACACTGAAAACGGCAGAGGAACTTTCACCTACAATAAAATAGTTAACTCACTCTCTCCATTCATTTTTATAATCAACTTTCCTGAGATAATAGATTTTAAGTGTCTAGTTTGAATTTTGAGAAATGTATATACTCCTGTAACCACTGGCACAATCAAAATTTAGAAAGTTCCAGCACTAGAAAGTTCAGTCAGTTTTAATGTTTCCCTCTTGCATCTGAGACAAACAGCATTCTGTCTCTTTTAATACTTCTTATAAATGGTCTCACATGATAGATTCTGTTGTCTCGAATTTCTTCCATTCCGTATGATGGTTTTGAGACGTATCCATGTTCCTGTGTGTATTAGTACCTCATTCACTATTTATTACCAACATCATTGTATGAATATATCATAATTTTTTGTTCATTCTCTATTTGCTGGACATCTGGGCTGTTTCCAGTTTGGGAATATTAAGAATCAGGCCATTAAAATATTTGTGAACAAATCTCTATGTGGACTTTAATTTCTTTGGGGTAAGTATCAAGAAGTGGAATTTCTGAGTCATGAGGTAGTATGTATTTTTTCTTTTTTTTTTTTTTTAAGATTTTATTTTTTTTCCTTTTTCTCCCCAAAGCCCCCCCGGTACATAGTTGTGTATTCTTCGTTGTGGGTTCTTCTAGTTGTGGCATGTGGGACGCTGCCTCAGCGTGGTCTGATGAGCAGTGCCATGTCCGCGCCCAGGATTCGAACTAACGAAACACTGGGCCGCCTGCAGCGGAGCGCGCGACCTTAACCACTCGGCCACGGGGCCAGCCCCTAGTATGTATTTTTTTAATAGGGAACCACCAAATGGTCTCCAATGCAGTTCATTCCCACTTTATACTGTCACGAGTAATGTATGAGAGATCCAATTCCAATTGTTCTATCCTCTGCCAACAATTGTGTTATTAGCCTTCTTAGTTTTAACCATTCTAATCGGTGTGAAATGATATCTCTTCTTGTTTTAATTTGCATTTCCCTGTTGGCTAATAATGTTAAGCACTTCAGCTTGTGCTTGTTGGTCATTGGTATATCTTTTGTAAAGAGTCTGTTTAAGTTTTGCACCCCACTTTTTTATTGTGTTGTCTTTTTAATTATTGAGTTGTAGGAGCTCTTTAAGTTTTCTGGATATAAGTTCTGTTTCTTTTATATATTGCAAATAGGTTCTTCTAGTCTGTTACTTGACTTTGATTGTCTTAATGAACTCCTGAAGGGCAGGAAGTTTATATTTTGATGAAGTCCAATTTATTCACATTTTCATTTTATGATCTGTGCTTTTTGTCTCTTACCTAAGAAATCTTTACCTGACTCAAAATCACAATGATATTCTCCTGAGTTATGACTCTAACTTTTACTCTTAGTACTGTAGAATTAACTTTTGCGTTTTGGGCTTTTCTAGTTTCAGTCCAACACACTAGCTTACAGGTTCATCAAAAATTTGACTGATATCCCCTGGTCTAAGCAAATGTCGTCCTTCTCAGGCCAGCTTGTTGCTCTGCCCACCTTACCTCCAACCTCAGCAACTGCCCTTAAGTCTGAAATCATCCTCTGGAGTTTGATTCTTTTAGATTCCTTTGAATCAACAACTCTTCAATGTCTTTAAAGAAAGTTATGTGTTGGGTTTATCTGGCTGGTTCTTATAGTTGTAGCAGGAGTGAGATTTATTCATGTTCTTCTACATCTTAATAAGTAAAACTTTCACTCCCTCATTTTTTTTTTCCCCGAGGAAGATTTGCCCTGAGCTAACATCTGTTCCCAATCTTCCTCTTTTTGCTTGAAGAAGATTTGCCCTGAGCTAACATTGATGCCAATCTTCCTCTATTTTGTATGTGGGTCACCACCACAGCATGGTCATCGACAAGTGGTGTAGGTCCAAGCCCGGGAACCAAACCCAGGCCGCCAAAGCAGAGCACACTGAACTTAACCACTAGGCCATGGGGCCGGCCCCTCACTCCCTCATTCTCAAATAAAAAATGGCAATCAGATTTATGAAGAAAACCAGTTGCATGGGAGAGAAAAACATAATCATGAAAGACAAATAATACTGATGAATGATGTGAAACTATTGCAAAAATAGATAATATCAGGGACAGAAGAGTATGTTTAAAACCTTCTTATCAATATCCTTGATAATAGTAAAAAAGATAATCTATCCATAAAACAAGTACAGAACAGTATAAAAAAGGAACAATTAGAGGATGAGAAATAGCTCTTGTAAATTAAGTATTTTTTTAATTAATGAAAGGACTGAAAAAGTATAAATCTCCTAAGACACAGAAAAGAGAATATTTAGTAGAAATAAAAAGAGTCAAATATAGTAGATGAATGCAGGGGTCCTTTGTCTCATTAAAAGGACCTCCAGAGATAGCAGATAATTTGGGGAGTGGGTGGATTTATCATAGAAATTTCAAAATATTCAAGGGAGCCAATAGTTTGAATTTATACAATAGGTGCCAACTGACAAATGGGAAGTAAACAAAGGTTCCTGAGGCAACACCTTCCATTTTCAAAATTCTAAGAATAAAAGGATCTTAAAACCTTCTAGAAGAGGGAGGAAAGGAAACCTACAAAAAGAAGTTATTTTTAAACTGGTATCAAACTTGTCATCAATAACAGTAGAGTAAAGAAGACAGTGGAACAGTTTCTTGTGTCTTCTGAGGAAAAACTATTTTGAGCCTACAATTCAGTTCTAAGCCAAACTCTAAGTGAGACCAAGATAAAGGCTTTTTAAAGCATCAACTATCTACTCCTCTCATACACCTTTTCTGAATATATTCCTGCAAATTGAGAATGCAATTCAAGAAATAATTCTTAAAGATACCAAGAAGCGATGAAATTAATGAAGAGCTCCTCCAAAAAGCTGAAGATAACAGCTGTTCAACAGGTCTAGAAAGTGTTTGGTCAAATTTAGAGAAGTCCAAGGACGCTAAGAAGGATTATCTTCAAGGAGAAAAATGGTGCAGATTGCTACCAATGGAGAGACTTTTGCCAGGGAGCCAAGTGATGTGCTGTGAAGAAAGCATGGGTGTCTTCACTAAAAACCAGAAAAAGTGAACAGAGAGTTAGAAACCACAGACTCGACAAGAACAACCACCGCCTATGTAAGGAACCATGGTCCAACTGAGAATCATAACAACAAAAAGAATCCATTTGACTTCTGTGGTTTAGGGGTTATGACATTGAATCCAAAGAGAAATAAATGCCATCGTAGTATACTACCTGGCTCTCCAATGAACACTTTATACAGTCATAATAAACTCTCTTTTCTAACCTATAAATCAATCTATAAAGCAAACACACAAGCAAGTTAACAAAATATTATAAACCATGACAGTGAAAGTGAGGGCAAGGTTGACAGGTATTGGTAGATACAGAGTCAAGGGAAGGAGAACTGAAGAAAAGATGGAGGCATGAATATCTTTAACAAAATGGGAAATGAGATTTTTTTTCCCCTGAGGTTAATGAAACAAGACAACAGTTTAGATACATTAAAGTTACAAATATAACCACAGAAGAATAAAATAAAGTTGGGAGGAAGAATAAGCTAAATCTTCATATTTCATAGAGAGAGTTAATAGATAATATCCTAAAAAGGTCAATTATGAGAGATTGATATAAGCCTCATGAGAGTTAGTGAGATCACCACTGGAGAATTAAGCACAGAGCCAGTTAAATATGATCAACTGCTTTCGGGAAGCCGTGTTGGGGAGAGTGAGGAAGTGAACTATTGTATTTCAACATACTGTTCTATTTTTTGCTCAGTACTTGAGTTCTTTGAGAGAAAACATTTAAAAGAAGGAATCCCCCTTGACTTCCAGACAGATGCCTACTGATCCTTAAGGACTCACTTTGTCAAAGTATAATATTCAAAAAAGTATGAACATGACTCTCATCCAAATATCGAATGAAAATGCGTCAAAGGTTTTATTCAACTTATTAATGGATGAGAATAATGGGAAGATAGAAAAGCTAGATCAAAGAGTATTTCAAGGAACAGCTTATCTGTGGTCCACCACAAAATTTGTTTGGAAATGAATTTGAATTTGAGACAAAACGGGTTAGCCTTCCAGAGGAATGAAACTGTAACCGTGAAATGATCTTTTCTCCAAGTCATTCGTCTACATGTTAGCAAGCAGTGTCTTAGTAAACAGCAAAGTCAAACGCTGAATTCTCCGAGAGGGTTAACTAATCCTAGGGTGAGCTTGGTGAACAATGTCCAAGTCTTAACGTTGAAAGAACACATTTCACTCTTGATTGCCAAGTTTTAGATAACTTTTTTTCTAAAAAATCTCTATTGTCTCATGAAAGTTTCCCTGACTCTCTCAACGTCTGATTTGTCTCTGACTTGTCTGTGTTTCCATAGCATACTTCTTTTACAGCAATAACAGCATCTTTTAAATCGGGAATTGTTAATTGCTTGCTTCACTCCCCTACTAGAAAGCAAGCTTTCTTTGCACCAGCCTGGTATGTAGTAAATTCTCAAGATACTTTTTGAATTAATGATTTAACTTAAAAAAGTTACTGACTGTCTTTATCATGCAGAGACAGGAAATGAGAGAGGAGAACACAGGAGGAGAAAGATTAGTAAATGAATGGCTAGAAGGGAAAAACTTAAATCTCCTACAAAATCTGTTGATGTTGCAATTTGCAAGTTGTCCAAAAAATAACCGGGAGAAATTCTACTGTCTTTTAATGTAGTTACATTCAGATGTTAAAGGAAATACAATTCACAAGGAACTATTGCCAGGTTAAATGATTTACTGAGCCTCATCTCTGTCTTAGATCTTTTGTAAACCTTTTATCTTAATGCCAAACATATGCTTGAATGAAATAAAAAGAAAGGTTTAGGGAGAAAATGCCTATTTATTTCATACCTGGGTCTAGGAAATGGTGTCACTTTCGCTTTCATAAAACCCATAATCATAAACTTTGTTTTTTCTTTTGCTGGAATGGCTGCTCTGTCGCACAGACCATGCACAAACATAGTACCCAGAAACTGAGATGACTTCTGGCTTGTCTTATTTCAAAGAATGTAAAAGTTTCTGTCCAGCCTCAAGAGACTAAAACGTCTGTCCAATCAGAAGAAGCTGAGTGGTCCTGGCAGCTGTTAGACATCTATATTTTTATCTGTCTTACCAGTACATCTCTTTTCTTCCCCCCATAAAATCAAAGGTCTTTATTTGAAGCAGCTTAAAGTGGACTCCCATTGATATAACTGGACCATGGTCTTTCAAGTTAAACCTGGAGTGTACGGTAATAAACATGCCTAATCATGTTCTAGATGTTACTGTTCAGCTGCTTTCTTGCATCATCTCGAATCAAGCCTCTCAGCTCATCTCAGGATGCCAGAGCCCACGAGGCTCCTCAGCTCTCCTCGCCCAGTCTTGGTCAGCTCTAGTGATGGGCTGCTCGCCAGTTGAGTCCTTGAAACACAGGCCCTTTCAACTCCTCCCCATCTTGAGTTTGATCACTAGACGGTTCTCCAGGGGAGGTGAAATACTACAGCATCTAGAGGGGCTAGTGAACCGGCCAGAAATGCAGTGGCATGACAAAGTCGGGACCTTGAAGAACTGGGGGTCCCAGGCCCTGCCTGAAAGAGGCTAGTGCTACTCAGCTCCAGCTGGTTCCTTTTGGATACTTAAGTGAGCCTGCAGCTTCCAAGACTATCTTTCACGAGATGCTGCAAATGCAGATTTTTAGATGCAATTGCCTAATTTTCAGAATGGTCTGTGGACGAAACGCGATGTCTTGGCAGGCTCCCTTCACTTAGGAGCCAGTTACCACCTGAGCTTAGGCCTTGAAAACAAGGGCCTTTTTAGCTTCCTAACTGGGCTCCCTGCACCTAAGTGGTCTTCGTGCAACCATCCCTGTTCTCTCATTTGTTCTCCACACTGCGGCTAGAGTGATCTTTTAATGGCAGAGCTAATTGGATCTTTTCTCTGTCAAAAGCCCTTCAGTAGCTTCCTGTTAGAATCAGGGTCAAGGCCAAAGGCTGTATCGTGGTTTACAAGGCTCTTCCCTGTCTTCAGGGTTACATCCCTGCCGCCACACTTCCCCGCATTCTGTCTGTCCCCTCTTTTGTGACTCCTTTTGGTTCCTCTGAACCATCACACCCGCAGCTGCAGGCTTTACCAATGCTAGCCCACCATTTGGGATGCTTCTCTACCCTCCCACCCATACACTTGCTCCTCATTTAGGGAACTCTGGTACACTTGTTAAGGCTCAGCTTATGCTATGAGTGGTCTTCATTAACCCCCTGCACTGGGCTGGTTCCATCCCCTTGATATGTAGCCAACGTGCCCTAATCCTTCTACATCATAATGTACATCAAACCCTAAATTACAGTAATAATTTCCTACTGGACTGCAGTTTTCCTTAATGGACAGGATGACGTTTGTCTTGTTTGATGGTTTATCTTCAGCACAGTGTTACGTACATAATATAGAGCTTAATAAATATGCATTGATTTGTCATTGAATTAACATTGCCTGTGGAAGGTGTGAAATATTGTGAGGACGTAGGATTTCATAAGGGGAGGGTGTGTGGTTTCCCCACAGTGATCCTTAGGCTGGTGTTATCTGTTTGAGTCTTAAAATCCCTGATTTTGACAGAAGAGGCAGTTCCATGCAGAGATTTTGCTTTTCCTAATAATGAATTTGTTTTGTTTCCTGAAAGATAGGTCATTAATTATTCTCTCTTTTTCCTGAAACGCTCTCACTGGTCTTTAAATTTCTTTTGTGACACAGTGAGGAACTGGAAAGACTCTCCGAAACTAAAGTAAGTGGCCTAATTTTACGTAGCCCAGTGGTTGAAAACTTCCATACCTCAACGTCTCTTAACATAACTAGAATAGAAAAATATGATGCCTTCAGTAGGTAAACAGTTTTTGAAATGAAAAACATAAAGCATTTCATTACTCTGCTTGTAAACTAAGAACAGAGAAAAACGTAAACCATTCAGTAACACGGTAATATAAATCTAGATACATCAAGGGCAGCCAATGGGAACAGATGGTTAAGAGAAAGAAGGAGAGCCAGAGAGAGAGGCTGAGAGAGAGAGAAAAGAAATTCCTGCTTTCTCCTCTTTCCTCTCTCTTTCCCTCCATGAGTGACACAGAAGATGAGGGGATAAAGTCCTGACAATTTCAAATATATTTACTGAGAACGTCATGAGATAGAGAGGTGAGCTAAAAATGAGATAGCCTAATGCACAATAGTGCTTTCACATAAGTCATTGTTGTATACACGAATCATGTAATCACATAGCCATACAGTAGTCACTGGCCACGTGTGGCAATCAAACACTTGAAATGTATGTCACAAGTCTAAATTGAGATGTACTGTAAGCATAAAATACACATAAGATTTTCAAGACTTAGAAATGTTTTACATTCTTCTTTATATCAATAACTTTAATAGTTTTATTGAGATATAATTCACATACCACACAGTTCACCTATTTTTAATTTACTAGATAATGATTATATGTTGAAATGGTAATATTTTGATATGTCAGGTTAAAATATGTTATTAAAACTAATTTTACCTTTTTACTTTTTAACCTGGCTGCTTGAAAATTTAAAATAAAGTATGTATCTCATATTATATTTCTGTTGGATAGCACTGACTTAGATAATGGCTTGTTAAAGAAAGGGCAACCAAAATATCCTTGGCCCAGTTGATACATATCCTTTTCAAAGTTACAAATTCTCTGGGTCTCCTTCTCTTCTGCTAGTCACCAAAAATGTGTGAGGAGATCTCTCTTAGAAAATGATGTTGGTGGGTTTTGATTAGCAAAAGTAGGGGAAGGAAAATGGTATAATTTCCATTTTCCAAAGATATTAAACCTCACTTGATATAAACACAAGTGAACATATGTTTATGTCAGTTAATTTATCCTAGGCGATCCTAGCTAAGTGGCTGTATTGTCTTGGCCAAATGTTTCAAACTGTGTTCAGGATGCCCTCCCTGACTACACCTTTCTATTCACTCTGCGAGCTGGAATGTTTCCTTCTTGCCACAAAGTCACATATAAATAATCTTGTAAAGGAACTGTCACAGTGAAGTAAACCAAAAATTAATTTTTTCTTTATGGCAAAAGCAGGACTTCAGTTCTCTTATTGACTGTGTCTGGGAATCCAGGCTGTGATCAGGTTTTTTATATGGACGTTGGCTTTATATAACTCTTTTAAAACTGTATTTACATTTTCTTTTACTAGCTCCATGAAGGAATATAATTAGAAATCAAGTCTTCAAGAATGTAAGTAAACCTCACTGGCGTTCGTTGACGATCTGAACTCTCTTGAAATTCCGCTCCTTATGGGATTGAATTTTTATTTCCTTATGCTTCATGAGATCTCTGCATCAAATAGACTGAGGGAAGACTGGTGGGTAACCTTGGCCTTGTCTTGGCTAATATTTTCAAGACCAAATCAAGGGAGAGGCATTTGTACGTCTGGATGTCCAGGCTGAAACCAAGACTGATAAAATCAATCTGAGCGAAGTCTCATGCCTCAATATTTTCTTAGCTCCTTTGAGTGATTCCAACATGCACCCAAGTTTGAGAAACGCTGCTTTGAAGATGATGTAGCCTCATTCTTTCAAACACTTGGGAAGCAGTTTAAAGCATTTTTATCCAGGAAACATTGTGTGGAGCCTCCATAAAAGCTGTGTTGCTCTCTAAAGCAAGACTGGGTCTGAAAGCCATCCACTTGGCCCGCCCCTTGGTCCCTAACCCTGAGTGGTCCCCACCCCTAAGTGGTCCCCCTGGACCCTCTGTGAAACCACAGGGCTCCTTGAAGCACTTGAAGCCACTGATCGAATCTGAAATCCTCACTTTATAGGCTTACAGCTGACCAGTGACTTGCCCAAGAACACTTTCTTTTCTTCTCCCTTCATTCTCCCTCTTCCACCTCTACCCCTGCTTTCTTTCCTTCAAGAGAGGACTGCAGCTAGTTTAGGAGCAGAAACATAATTCCAGCCTAATCTCTTGAATTGGAGTAATGACCTTGCCTCTCCCTACCCTCCTCACCTTAGATCTCAAAGCCCTTGGAGGCAGTGAGGAAGACAGAGCTCCCTGAGCACCAGGTATTGTTGGTGGACTGAATAAAGAATGCCTGACAAATATATATGCTACTATTTTTCATATGCATGCAGATGCCACTGTGATTAATGGAAAATAAATTCATTTCAAAGTGATAATGTATGTATACCAGCTTTTTGTCATTATGCATTTTATCAGTCAATCACGGCAATATTAATAACCCTTATTGAGCATTTACTATGTGCCAAATGCTTCATTTCGGGCTTTATGTGAGTATTTTATCCAAGCATCATAAAAACCCTAGAAGGCAAGGATTATTAATTATCTCCATGTGAGAAACAGGGAGGGAAAGAGGCTAAGTAACTGGATCATTTTTATAAAACCAAGGCTGTCTAACTCTAAAACTTTGCCCTTAACCACTCAACATAGTGCCTCTCAACAGAAAATGGATAGAAATATTTTTTCAACAATCACTTTTTCTTTTTAAAGGGATCTTCATTTCCCTAGGGCTGAACATCACTGTCCTGCAACGTACACTGCCCCTTATGCTGTTCCCCGGTTTCTCAGTGAGCTCTGGATATCGCCCAACCCTCTTCTTCATGCAGGAATTGCAAATCCAATGTCTGCAGGGACAGGTGGGGAATGCTAATAAGTGAAACAGGTCAGGTTTGCATTTTAAGCATTTAGGAAAGAAAGATCTGTATCATTGTCCCATTTTTCTGAAACATGGTGATCTCTGAGACCAGTGCCCCCTCCATGCTTTTTGTAGAAATGTAGCTATCAAAGTATTTCTCTACTATTTAAAAACAAAAAAGATACCAGGAGCAAGGTGGTAAGTGGTCATAGACATTAGACTTTCATGTCAGGGATACAGTAGGGAGTGGTGGGGTCTGTGGTATCCTGGCGTGTACATGTTCCCTCTAAAGGGGGCAGCAATAATTTAGCTCTGAAAGATCATAGGTAGTCCTCTGTTGCCAGGCTTGAGCATTTTTCAGGAGAATCTGGAAAATTGGATTTTTTTGTAAAATATTCCCATTTTCCAGAGTCGACTTTAAATGATATAAAACTGTTACAGTGGCCAAACAAATTATGTTTTCAATCTAGATCTAGGTTTGGGAGCTCCAAGTGAAAAGCTTCATTTTCAATGGGGAAGAGACAAACAAAAACAAACTGGTGGAAAGCAGGACAAACCTAGTAATGTTGTGAGCTAGGCCTAGAAGCAAAAGCACACAGATTTGCTCCTGCTTAATTTCTGCAACTTCAGTATATCAGCTTCTCACCTGTTCTGTGTAAGTGTCAGTGGGCAGCTGATGGAGCCGAGCAGCTCTCCCGCTCTTAGTGGACTGACTTATGCTCTCTTGTGAAGTGGCCAGGAGAGGTGAGGTGGCAGTAGGCTTCCTGCCAAGGCTCAGTTGCTCGTTAACATTAACTTGATGAACACTTCAGTATGCGGGATACTGGCAGCTTTGCTGCAGAGGCAGCAAGCCTCTCAGATAAGAGGAAACAGAAGGTTGTGGATAATATTTTTGCTTCCTGTCATGGGAGAGCCTTCCAAAGAGCTATCAAAGGATCAGTTGACCTGCCAGAATTCTACCTGATTGGCCAAGTGTCCATTGCCCTCTTCTATTTACCTACGTACCAGGCTATTTCCTCTTTCCAGCTATTTCCATTTACTTTCAGCATTCCAAGTAAGAATGACAGATTTCAGAAGAGGTCTTAAAGGTACTGTAATGAAGTGCCTTTGTGTTGCAAATAGTGAATTGAGGCCAAGAGAGGAGAGAGAAGTTGCAAAGGGCACTGTGTAAAGTTAACCAGACCAGGACTGAGTTTTCCTGACTGAGAGTTCCTTTATTTTCCCGGGATTCCCAAATCTGACTGTGCAGCAGAATACTGTGAAGAGCATTAAAACCCTGCTGTGCAGCCCACTCTAGACCTGCTGAATTAGAATGCCAAGGGTGAGGACTAGCAATGTGTATTTTTTCAAGTTCCCTGAATCACACTAAAGTAGTCCCTTCTGTGGAGAGGTAGTTTAGAATCATTGATTTATACTTGTGACTCCATACCCAGGTAGGTCACAGTGAATTCTAGGATAGACATTCTCAGTGGAACTCTTGATAGTCACATTTATCAGTAATATTTGATTCTGAGGCAGAATGATTTACTTTTGCCTTCTGAGACAAATTTAAGAAAGTAGAAATTGTTATACATTGTATAGAAATTGTTTGTTGTCATGAATCCCTGATACTTGACAAATTTTAGTTAAAGCATGCTCAAAGGTTTATTGCATTTGAGATTCTAAATGATTTTGTGAGCAACATTCCCAGGGTCTCTAGGGCAAGAATAATGAAATATACCAAAGTTACTGGAAAGCAGGTTTTTGATAAGATGCTTAACTTTAGCCACTGAGATCTTTAATGTCTTCTCTGGCCGTGAGTGAATAGCTGTCGTCCACATAGTAGCAGTAATTAGGTGGTCAGTATGATATACTGAGTCCTGATTATGTGCTGGAACTGGACTAAATGCTTTTACATGTGTGGGGGACTGGAATTGGCCACCCCAAGATATTTCTCTTTGGAATGAGGATTATTTGGGGCTGGTTACTTTTAAAAACTGCAGACAGAAAAGAAACTCTGAAAAGTAGAATTTACTTACCCTTTGTTAGGAGACATTTACATGTGTAAAGGAAATCTCCATCTGTAAAGGTGTCTCCCTCTAGGTACCGGGAAGAAGGGTGTATGACCTTATCTCTAGAAATTCTTCATGTGGAAGGCAAGGACTTAAATCTGCATAGTAACCTTACTCTTGTTTACTGTGCTTTTCTGGTAATCTCCCATAACTGACTCCCCCACCCCCAACATCCTCCTTTTGTCCTTTAGCTGAGGGTGGTATTTAAGGGGAGAGCTTCTGCCATTTTGGTGACTTGCTCCGTTTGCCTGAGCCTCTCCCATGTATACCTGTTATAAAGCTTTGTTTAATTTTCTCCTGTTATTCTGTCTTATGTGAATTTAATTTGTTTTCTGGCCAGAAGGACCCAGAGTGGGTAGAGGAAATGTCTTCCTCCCCTACAACTGTTTTATAAATGAGAAAACTAGGACTCAGATTATAAAATTTGCCCTAGGAAACAACAGTTAGGAATAAGCAAAGCCAGGCATTGAACTCCAAAGCTGGCCCCTCAGCCTTGCGTATAGGTCTAGCGAGTGACTGTCCACTCCACTGCCTTTGAGAAGACCTCGAGTCCCACCTGCTCAAAACCTTCCTCCATCACTATCCTTCACCTCCACTTGGCCACGGACACTGCAAATACTGGAGTATAGTGTTTAGTCAGGGGAAAATCATTTTTCCACTAAATATGCAATGAGAAATATAAACTGTTGCCTGTAGTATATAAACAAGAGACTTTCTTCCTTCTAGGTGTCTTCTCTTCATTGTGGGAGCAAAGCATTGTTCTGTGGCTTTGTTTCACTAACATATTCATAACTTTGATAATTCATACTGCAACACAATGGATTTTGAAAGTGGAACTTTTTATTAAGGATATTTAAAAGGAACTATAATTAGTATAACGGTTAAGTGCTTTGACTAGGTCTTTTGGCTGTCTAACTTATTGTTTGATAGGAAATATGGTACAATCAGTTTTTTGAGCACTTGAATTTGGGGATTTTGAAATAATGTTTCAAAATATTAACTTCTGAATTTATATTCAAATTTTGAAACAATATGAATCACTTAAATGAATATTCTTGAAGAAGTGCCTAATATCAAAGTTGGTGATCCAGATGAATAGGAACCTGGGTGTTTGTTATTTCTGCTTCACAGTGCCACTTTAACCCGTAAACCAAAAAACTCTTGCCATTATTTGTGAAGGTTAGCTTTCAGTTATTTGAGTTTGAATTTCATGAATGCTCTGGGTAGGCATTTTTCTTTGGGCACTTCATTGTCTGTAGAAATTCTGAGGACCCTCAGGTTTAGCTCCTAGGTTCTCATTGATGAAAAAAACTGTGCATTGGGTGCTGGAGTTTCAGATACTAAAGCCAGCGTTCTTTACTGAGTCATACACTGGTCCGCCATTCTCACATCTGTAGAACAAGGGTGTTGAATTTTATTGGATAGTTTCTGAGAATCATCCTTTCTCTAACCTTCTGAGTCCCCACCATTCCTAGACACTGTTTGCCACCCCCTATTTAGGAAAGCATGACTTCTTTTCTGTGGAGACAAATTGGCCAGAGAAAGAAATTCCCCTTATTTTTCCATATTACAAATCAGGACACAAATGTCATACTCAAACTGAGAATGTAGGAATGTTTAGAGAAACCCTGGATAGTGCTGTACTCTGGACCTAGAAACAGCAGGGAGCTACAACTGCTTCTTGTCCTGAAGGAGCAAGGGAAAGGAGCCAGAGGAGTGAGTAACCTAACCCCACTCTCCTCCTGCTTCCTGAGCTCCTACTAATGCCCCATATTGACCAAAGCCAACCAGAGTGTTGAGGACCAGGGGCGCATTGATGAAGTCCATACAGACCAGCCTGCCATGGCACTGGACCCAACAGAGAAGTAAAAGTCAATCTTCAAGGGCAAATGGAAGAAATTCATTACTCTATTTGTTCAGTTGTTTATGAATTTATTTAGGAGACGCTTAGAATCAGGAAGCTAGAAGGGATTTCACAAACCTAGACTTGGGACATTATAAAAATCACACAGTACACTAGAGTGATGGAAAGACTAGAACTGAGATGTCCTAGCTCTGACTGCAGGTCTGTCTGTGTTGTAACTGCTGTCATTGAACTTTATGTTGTCTTTAATAAATATGTGGATGTGAGTGATGTACTTTGTTCCTTTAAACATTCTTCAAGATGGGACACTTTTCTTCATGGTTTTGAGAAGCAGCATGCTATCTTTGAAAGGCAATGGGATTTAGAGTTTCCATTCCAGTTCCACAACTTCTATTAGCTTATGTGATCAGCAATTTGAGCCTTATTTCCACCATTACAGGAATGGTAATATCTGTCTTGCCTATTTCAAAAGATTATTTGGAAGATCAAATATAGTAATCAAAGAGCCTTATAAAATGTCATGTGCTATCTATACAAAAGTTTATGGTTGTTCATCATCAATGCAATCATAAGTAAAAGCTATGAATCTTTGTTAAAGAATCAAAATATGTGTTTCACTTTTTGATGCTCTGAATATCTATTTAGTTGGAATAATTCAACTTTAAATTTTAAAGAGATGATCAATTTTTAATTATCAATTTTTTTTGAGATTAGGTTTCAGGCAAGTGAAAAAAATCAAGCCACAAAAAATTAGAATCCTAGCCACTACAAATATTGTATAATTTCTCTCCCAACTACCCATTAAAAATAAAACCGAATTTGCTTCAGCAGGAGTATTATTTTTGCAGGTTTTAATAATCACCTTTTTTGGGTATATAAATACTATTTATGAAATGTTTAAGAGAATTGATTACTTCTGTTAAATACAGATGGAATAAACATTGAATAAATAAAATTCATAAAACGCAGAAAAGTATCTAAAGGAAAGTCAAAGTCACTAATAATCTCCCAACTCCAAAAGGAATCACTATGTATTTTTAAGTATACAAAAATACTTCCCTTATTCTTATAAAATGGTAATCCATTGTTAACATTTTTATTTAATATATTGTAAGCATATTTCCATGTCATCAAATATTTTCACATAATTGTATGACTACATGAGAATACCTTAATTTCTTTGACCTATCTCGTGTTGCTAAATATGTACATTTTTGGAAAGTGTTTTGGACTATAAGGAAAGGTAACATTTGGGGCTGGCCTGGTGGGATAGTGGTTAAGTTCGTGTGCTCTGTTTTGGTGTCCTGGCATTCCTGGGGTTCGGATCCCAGGCGTGGACCCACACACCTCTCATCAGGCCATGCTGTGGCTGTGTTCCACATATAAAACAGAGGAAGATTGGCACAGATGTTAGCTCAGTGACAACTTTCCTCAACCAAAAAGAGGAAGATTGGCAATAGATGTTAGCTCAAGGCCAATCTCCCTCACCAAAAAAAAAAGGTAACATTTTTCCCTTATTGAGTACTGATGGAAGGCTGGGGTTTGAGAGACAATAGGAAATTATATATATATATATTTTTTTTTATTAATGTTATGATAGATTAGAACCTTGTGAGATTTCAGTTGTACATTTTTGTTAGTCATGTTGTGGGTACACCACTTCCCCCTCTGTGCCCTCCCCCCACCCCCCCTTTTCCCTGGTAACCACTGATCAGATCTCCTTATCAATATGCTAATTTCCACCTATGAGTGGAGTCATATAGAGTTCGTCTTTCTCTGACTGGCTTATTTCGCTTAACATAATACCCTCGAGGTCCATTCACGTTGTTGTGAATGGGCTAATTTTGTCTTTTTTTATGGCTGAGTAGTATTCCATTGTGTATATATACCACATCTTCTTTATCCAATCATCAGTTTCTGGGCATGTAGGCTGGTTCCACGTCTTGGCTATTGTAAATAATGCTGCGATGAACATAGGGGTGCAACGGACTCTTGAGATTTCTGATATCAGGTTCTTAGGATAGATACCCAGTAATGGGATGGCTGGGTCATAGGGTATTTCTATTTTTAACTTTTTGAGAAATCTCCATACTGTTTTCCATAGTGGCTGTATCAGTTTGCATTCCCACCAACAGTGTATGAGGGTTCCTTTTTCTCCACAACCTCTCCAACATTTGTCGCTCTTGGTTTTGGATGTTTTTGCCAATCTAACGGGTGTAAGGTGATATCTTAGTGTAGTTTTGATTTGCATTTCCCTGATGATTAGCGATGATGAACATCTTTTCATGTGTCTATTGGCCATATTCATATCTTCTTTTGAGAAATGTCTGTTCATGTCCTCTGCCCATTTTTTGGTCGGGTTGTTTGTTTTTTTGTTGTTAAGCAGTGTGAGTTCTTTGTATATTATGGAGATTAACCCTTTGTCGGATAAGTGGCTTGTAAATATTTTTTCCCAATTAGTGAGCTGTTTTTTTGTTTCAATCCTGTTTTCCCTTGCCTTGAAGAAGCTCTTTAGTCTGATGAAGTCCCATTTGTTTATTCTTTCTATTGTTTCCCTCAACTGAGGAGTTACAGTGTCCGAAAAGATTCTTTTGAAACTGATGTCAAAGAGTGTACTGCCTATATTCTCTTCCAAAAGACTTATTGTCTCAGGCCTAATCTTTAGGTCTTTGATCCATTTTGAGTTTATTTTGGTGTGTGGTGAAAAAGAATGGTCAATTTTCAATCTTTTGCATGTAGCTGTCCAGTTTTCCCAGCACCATTTGTTGAAGAGACTTTCTTTTCTCCATTGTAGGCCCTCTGCTCCTTTGTCGAAGATTAGCTGTCCATAGATGTGTGGTTTTATCTCTGGGCTTTCAATTCTGTTCCATTGATCTGTGGACCTGTTTTTGTACCAGTACCATGCTGTTTTGATCACTGTAGCTTTGTAGTATGTTTTGAAATCGGGGACTGTGATTCCGCCGGCTTTGTTTTTCTTGCTCAGGATTGCTTTAGCAATTCGCGGTCTTTTGTTGCCCCATATGAATTTTAGGATTGTTTGTTCAATTTCTGTGAAGAATGTTCTTGGGATTCTGATTGGGATAGCATTGAATCTGTATATTGCTTTAGGTAGTATGGACATTTTAACTATGTTTATTCTTCCAATCCATGTGCAAGGAATGTCTTTCCATCTCTTTATGTCATCGTCAATTTCTTTCAAGAAAGTCTTGTAGTTTTCATTGTATAGATCCTTCACTTCCTTGGTTAAGTTTATCCCAAGGTATTTTATTCTTTTTGTTGCGATTGTGAATGGGATTGAGTTCTTGAGTTCTTTTTCTGTTAGTTCATTGTTAGTTTATAGAAATGCTACTGATTTATGCACGTTAATTTTATACCCTGCTACTTTGCTGTAGTTGTTGATTATTTCTAATAGTTTTTCTGTGGATTCTTTGGGGTTTTCTATATATAAGATCATGTCGTCTGCAAACAACGAGAGTTTTACTTCTTCATTACCTATTTGGATTCCTTTTATTTCTTTTTCCTGCCGAATTGCTCTGGCCAGCACCTCCAGTACTATGTTGAATAGGAGTGGTGAAAGTGGGCACCCTTGTCTTGTTCCTGTCCTCAGAGGGATGGCTTTCAGTTTTTGTCCATTGAGTATGATGTTGGCTGTGGATCTATCATATATGGCCTTTATTATGTTGAGGTACTTTCCTTCTATACCCATTTTACTGAGGGTTTTTATCATAAATGGGTGTTGGATCTTGTCGAATGCTTTCTCTGCATCTATTGAGATGATCATGTGGTTTTTGTTTTTCATTTTGTTGATGTAGTGTATCACGTTGATTGACTTGCGGATGTTGAACCATCCCTGTGTCCCTGGTATAAATCCCACTTGATCATGGTGTATAATCTTTTTGATGTATTGCTGTATTCGGTTTGCCAAAATTTTGTTGAGGATTTTTGCATCTATGTTCATCAGTGATATCGGCCTGTAGTTCTCCTTCTTTGTGTTGTCCTTGTCAGGTTTGGGGATCAGAGTGATGTTGGCTTCACAGAATGTGTTAGGGAGTTCTCCATCTTTCTCAATTTTCTGGAACAGTTTGAGGAGAATAGGTTTTAAGTCTTCTTTGAATGTTTGGTAGAATTCTCCAGAGAAGCCGTCTGGTCCTGGACTCTTATTTTTGGGGAGGTTTTTGATTACCGTTTCTATTTCCTTACTTGTGATTGGCCTATTCAGATTCTCCATTTCTTCCTGATTCAGTTTGGGGAGATTGTAGGAGTCTAGGAATTTGTCCATTTCTTCCAGGTTGTTCAATTTGTTGGCATATAGTTTTTCATAGTATTCTCTTATGATCTCTTGTATTTCATTGGTATCTGTTGTGATTTCTCCTCTGTCATTCCTAATTTTATTAATTTGCGCTTTCTCTCTTCTTTTCTTGGTGAGTCTGGCTAGGGGTTTGTCAATTTTGTTAATTCTCTTGAAGAACCAACTCTTTGTTTCATTGATCCTTTCTATTGTCTTTTTTGTTTCAATATCGTTTATTTCTGCTCTTATTTTTATTATTTCCCTCCTTCTACTGACTCTGGGTTTTGTTTGTTCTTCTTTTTCTAGTTCTGTTAGGTGTCGTTTGAGGTTGCTTATGTGAGCTTTTTCTTGTTTAGTGAGGTGAGCCTGTATTGCGATGAATTTCCCTCTTAGGACTGCTTTTGCTGCATCCCAAATGGTTTGGTATGTCATGTTCTCATTTTCATTAGTCTCCAGATAAAATTTGATTTCTTCTTTAATTTCTTCAATGATCCATTGTTTGTTGAGAAGCGTGTTGTTTAGTCTCCACATTTTTGCACCTTTCTCTGCTTTTTTCTTGTAGTTGATTTCTAGTTTAATAGCATTGTGATCAGAAAAGATGCTTGATATTATTTCAACTCTCTTGTATTTATTGATGTTTGCTTTGTTTCACAAAATATGGTCAATCCTTGAGAATGTTCCATGTGCACTTGAGAAGAATGTGTAACCTGCTGTTTTTGGATGAAGTGTTCTATATATATCTATTAAGTCCATCTGGTCTAATTTTTCATTTAATTCTATTATTTCCTTGTTGATTTTCTGTCTGGATGTTCTGTCCATTGGTGTTAATGGTGTGTTGAGGTCCCCTACTATTATTGTATTGTTGTTGATGTCTTCTTTTAGTTCTATTAAGAGTTGCTTTACAAATTTTGGTGCTCCTGTGTTGGGTGCGTATATATTTATAAGCGTTATGTCTTCTTGGTGGAGAGTCCCTTTTATCATTATATACTGTCCCTCTTTATCTTTCTTTATCTGTTTTGCTTTGAAATCTACCTTGGCTGATATTAGTATAGCGACACCTGCTTTCTTTTGTTCATTATTAGCTTGGAGTATTGTTCTCCATCCCTTCACTCTGAGTCTGTGTTTGTCTTTGGGGCTGAGGTGTGTTTCCTGGAGGCAGCATATTGTTGGATCTTATTCTTTGATCCATCCTGCCACTCTGTGTCTTTTGATTGGGGAGTTCAATCCATTTACATTTAGAGTGATTATTGAGATGTGGGGGCCTACCACTACCATTTTGTGTCTTGTTTTCCGGTTTTCTTCAATTTCCTTTGTTTCTCGTCCCATGGTTTAATCTGTTCTGATGTAGAGCTGCTACTCTCTGTTGTTGTCCTTCTACTTATCTCCTCTGCTCTTGGTTTTGTAGCCCCTTTCCTTTTTTGGATTTTTCAGGAATGAGGGTTTTCCTGAGGATTTCCTGAAGAGGAGGTTTTGTGGCAATGAACTCCCTTAATTTTTGTTTATCTGGGAAAGTTTTTATTTCTCCATCGTATTTGAAGGATATTTTTGCTGGGTACAGAATTCTCGGCTGTAGATTTTTGTCCTTCAGATTTTTGAATATATCATTCCACTCTCTTCTAGCCTGTAAAGTTTCTGCTGAGAAATCTGCTGATAGCCTGATGGGGGTTCCTTTGTAGGTTAGTTTCTTTTGCCTGGCTTTCCTTAGTATTTTCTCCTTGTCGTTGACTTTTGCTAGCTTCACTACTATATGCCGTGGAGTGGGTCTTCTTGCATTGATAAAGTTTGGAGATCTATTGGCTTCTGTCACCTGAAGATCCATCTCTCTCACCAGATTTGGGAAGTTCTCAGCCATTATTTCTTTGAATAGGCTTTCTGCCCCTTTCTCCTTCTCTTCTCCCTCTGGTATACCTATAATCCTTACATTGCATCTCCTAATTGTGTCTGATAATTCTCAGAGAGTTTCTTCATTTCTTTTTAGTCTTGCTTCTCTCTCCTCCTCTGCCTGCAGCAATTCTATATTGCCATCTTCCAAATTGCTAATTCTTTCCTCCATATTATCGACCCTACTGTTCAGAGCATCTAGATTTTTCTTAATCTCGTCTATTGTGTTCTTCATTTCCAATATTTCTGTTTGGTTCTTCTTTATCGTATCAAACTCTTTTGTGACATAGCTCCTGAACTCGTTGAGTTGTCGGTCAGAATTCTCTCTTAACTCATTGAGAATTTTAATGATGGCTGTTTTGAAGTCATCATCATTTAGGTTATATATCTCATTTTCTTTGGGATTGTTTTCTGTGTATTTGTTACTTTCTTTCTGTTCTGGAGATTTAATGTATTTTTTCATATTGCTTGATGTTGTTGATTTGTGCCTCCGCATGGAGATAGAGTTTAGTTGCTCCTTTCACTTGTTTCACCTGCTGTGGTGGGGGAGCAGCTGTTTATACTGCACCAACCAGGAACCCTGTCCGCAGTTGCTAACTGGGCCTGGGCCCCTCCTCGTAGCCACAGTGGCCCTTTGGATTCCCTCCTCTGCCGTGGGGGCCGTCACAGGGGGGCTTCAGGCTGCTGGTGCCTACTGTTGCAGCCCACCTAGATGTGCTCTCTCCTTAGGGTCTGCAACGGTGTTATGGGCTTTTCCAGCGGCCAGGGGTGGGATCACTTATATTTGTCGCTCCGTTGCTGTCGGCACCCACAAAATCTCACTTGTCCTCTATGGGTCGCAGGAGAGCTATTGGCATCTTCTACAGTCTGTGGTTAGTTCACCTAGCTATGCTGCTTTTGCCCTGGGGTCTTCCAGCCTTGTGGCTGGCGGCTGGGTGCCTTCTACTGGTGCTGTGCAGAGGCTTTCCCTAAGGCTGCTGTGAGCCTGTAGGGTTTCCCCCTAGGCTACGAAGCTGGGACTCTGGAACTCACCCCAGCCCCAGCCCTCTCCGAGATCTCCGGCTATCCCTAGTCCCACGGGGCGGGCAATGGCAGCTGGGGGTCGCCCCGCCCTCTGGGATTCTCCCCGGGCCTCTCCCGGGACCGTGAATGCTGGGCGTGGCCCCTCTGCTAATGGCAGACAGAGTTTTGTCTGCTGCCCGGGCGGAACTCCAGTGCTTCCCCTCCGGGTCGCAGAGCCGGGCTTTGAAAGTTCCCCCAGCCCCGGTCCTCTCCGAGATCTCCGGCAATCCCTAGTCCCACGGGGCGGGCAATGGCAGCTGGGGATCGCCCCGCCCTCTGGGATTCTCCCCGGG
This sequence comes from Equus quagga, assembly GCF_021613505.1. Classification (NCBI taxonomy): domain Eukaryota; kingdom Metazoa; phylum Chordata; class Mammalia; order Perissodactyla; family Equidae; genus Equus; species Equus quagga. Next base: position 65,013,706 of record NC_060273.1, on the reverse strand, counting down.
CCTCTCCCGGAGCCGTGAATGCTGGGAGTGGCCCCTCTGCTAATGGCAGACAGAGACTTTTGTCTCCTGCCCAGGCGGAACTCCGGTGCTTCCCCTCCGGGTCGCAGAGCCGGGCTTTGAAAGTTCCCCCAGCCCCGGTCCTCTCCGAGATCTCCGGCAATCCCTACTCCCACAGGGCGGGCAACGGCAGCTGGGAGACCTCCGTACCCTCAGCGACTCTCTCTGGGACCCTCTGGGTGCCGCGAACACCAGGTGGGGTCTCCCCGCCAATGGCGGGGAGAGACTCTCCCCATGGGCTCAGGTGTGCAACTCCAAAGTTTCCCTCTGTGTTTAGGTGTAATTGTGGGGGGTTTAGGTAGGGTTCTGGTCACCTGTTTCCACCGTCGCTCCTCTGTTTTGTGCTCGCTCCTGCCCTAGATGTGTGTAGATCCTCTGGGGGCGTCCGTTGGAAGAAAGCCGCTTGCGGGTACTAGGCTGCTTGGTCGGGGTCAGAGAGTTTTCACCTATTTCCACATACTCCCGGAGGAAAGTCCGTCCGCCTTCTGATGTTTAGTCGCGTGGGTATCTCAGACGTCCTGAGATGCTGTCTGGATATCCTTTGTCAAGCGATAAGTGTCCAAATAATTGTAGACTCGAAGGGGGAGAGACAAAGAGGACTACTCACGGCGCCATCTTGGATCTTCCTCAATTATATTTTTTTAACAAAGAAGTGAGTTCTTCAGCAAATTAGTTTTCACTAAATATTTGAGTCAGTATGATTCACTGCATTAAATCAGTTGGGACATATTTTTAAAACTTCAAGTCAAATTTTTCACAAGTGCTTCACAATAAGATACAATAATTACATAATAAATAAAACTATCCTGGAAAAGGAAATTTATCATCGTAAATAAGGTAAATTTCTAAAATATTATAATATGAAATTGGAAGGAAATAAAATCTATTTTTTATAGGGATATATCAATGTACAGATAAAGATCTGTTCCAGCATAAATCTTATACATACTAATTTGAAATTCTTAAAAAATTGATCTATTTTTTCCATTAAAAAAGCTCCACTTCCTATATTTTATTCCTTCAATTCATTTATTGAAGTAATAAAGTAAAATGCCACAGAATTACATTTGAAAATATTCTTTATAGTCTTAAAGATGTTTCTATAATAATCATATAAATCAACAACTGTAACAAATTAAATCCAATTATTGTTGCATCCAGTTTAAACAAGAGGCTATCTGTTAACTATATGTGCTTTCCTTAACTATACTTCCTAAGATAAAGCATTTTTACTTTAAGATCCTGTGGGAGAAATACATGAACATTCTTGCTCTCAACATTTAACCTTAAGTAGTGTTTATGCTTTTAGTCTTTTCCTAACGCTGAGCTTGATTTAAGTTTCTTTCTTTGCCTCTTTCTCTTTTGTACCCATCTACACATAAGAAATATCAGCATATCATTTGGGACCACGTCACTTGATATTTCCTAAATCTTTCCTTCCAGCTTGTTACTCCTATTCTTGCCTCTTCTCTCAATTCTTCTATTAGATCAGAAGTCAGCAAACTTTTTCTCTAAAAAGCCAGATGGTAAATATTTTAGGCTTTGTGGATCATAAGCTTTCTGTTCCTTTGAGAGAACAGTCACGGACAATGTGTGAATGAATGGGTGCGGCTGTGTTCCAATAAAACTTTATTTGCAAAGAAAGATAACACACGGATTTACACTTGTGCCTTGTTTTAGATGTTGTCATAATACATATCTTTACTATATATATTTTTATTTTTTAATATCTATCTCAGTCGTCCTAGATGTCTACTATGAATATTTTTGAAACTAAGGGAATCAGTGCCCAAATATATCAAAGATTGGGAGTTTCTATTTTATCCTGAAGATATACTGTTCTCTATTTTGCCACAAGGAGAGGGAAGACCTCATAAGAAGGATGGAGAACAATAAAAGCTTTATTTCTACTTCTAATTCTGTAGTGAATATCCACCTTTGCATCACTGAGGGATGTTCTCCTGTTAAGTTAGTTGATGAATTATTCAAATTGCACTCAACTGAACACCTAGATAATAATCATAGCACACATTAAGTGCTTGCTCTTTTTTAGGCACGGTACTAGGAATTGTATGTTTGCATTCAAAGGAGATCCCAGAGGAATGTTCTCTTGTCTCTGTTTTATGGATGAGGAGACTGAGAGCTCCACTCAGTTGCCCAAGGGCATAAAGCTGGTGAATTGCAGAAATAGTACTAGGACTGGCTGTCTTTGACATCAAAACCCAGGCCCTTCTGTGTTAACTTCTTAGCTACTGCTTATCCTTCCCCGTTGTACTGTAAAACGAGGAATGAGTGATGCAGAAGAAGTGGGGAAGCTACTATGTTTGTAGTATAGACATGAAGAATTTCCTCTTCTCTTTCCTGGATAGCCTTTAATTTTGAATCATAATTGTGTGTTGCAAGCGCTTAGGCAAAGGATTTTCATGATGTTTGAGTTTCTTAATGTTTCTAAATATAGCAACTAGTTAATTAATAAGCCACAGAGTTGGATGTATGAAGATGTAATTTTCCTGGTCTATGGCCTTAATTCCTATGTCAGTCTCCCAATCTATTCCTGCTTGCTAAATTTAGCCATTTATTGTTCATTTCAGGTCAACATTAGATTTTTATCTCCTCTTCTATTCCTTCCTGGAGTTAATGTTAACTACCAAGTGCCTTAGCCCAGATTCTCTAGGAAACAAAGTGTGCAGCAAAACATGTACATTAATGATTAGCCCATTGTGCAGTCCCAGGGTGATGGGAGTGAGGGGAAAAAAGTAAGCCAAGGAAAGAAGGAAGCAAACTGGTTGGTAGATTATAGAACTGGCTGCAGTTTGACAAATAGACATAGATGGCTCCCTGCCATTGGTCAAACCCAGCTGCCCTTCTGGGTTTTGTCAAACAGCCTTTCTTGGCAACTGTAAGGCAAGCTACAGCACACGTCCAATGAGCAGTGTTTCTCTTGAGTCTGGAAGGGAAGGGGCAGAGCCTCTGTGGTCTGATGGCATTAGGCTTGGGAGCCATAGACACTGAGCTCCCTTTGATATGGCTGTGATGGAGGCTGGGCTGCAGCCCAGCCCTCGTGTGGGGTGGGGTGATGTCAAATGTTAATAGATGAGACCAGGATGGTTGTGGACACAGCCCTCCACTGAGCAAATGGCCGATGGCCAGGAAGGCAGGTAGGGCTGAGTAAATCTGATAAGGAGCATCAACCAGGTCCAATAAGCAGGACTTTCCATATATCTTAACATTTACAGGGAAGTGGCCAAACTCTTTTTTAGATTTGACTTCTTTTTTTATTCTGGTTTATTCTGCTGGGATGTAGAATCATTTTCTCAAGTCCTATCATGATCTCTGAAGAAGTGGTACATGTTACCCATTACCATTCTCCCTTCATTTTGACCTTGAGGACTATTTGGACCACCAGCTTATTTTCTCACCTGATGCCTCCCACCTGCTCAGGGGATGGGAATGTTTTATTATGGGAGGTGATTCCTATGCACATGAAAACACTGGTTCAGGGCAGATCTAAACACTCTGCCTCCCTAATTCCATACAGGATATGGACCACAATTGTCTCTACTCTAAAATCCTTAGAACTAAATTGGATTCTATAATCTCCACATGTCTGGTGCCTGGGGGAGAAGGCAAGGCGGGAGTTTATTATCACATCAACATTTAATTGTTTTGATTTTCAAGTCAAACTTGTCTCCTTCTCCTCGGCTAAGAGATTCATTTTTCTAGGTTTTACTGGTGAGAATTGGGGTAGGAATGTAGCCAGGCTTCTCTCTAAATTTTCCCTGTCATAAGATAGATTTCAGAGACCTTTAAACTTAACAGCCAAACATTTTAATGTGTGTTTTTTCTCTCGATGATTGTGAAACACTTTCTCCCATTTGGAGAATGCTGGATTCCACTTTGCTGAACGAGGGATGATGAGGAAATACTAAGATGATGAGAGTTTAGGGCGACAATAAAGAGTTAAGATATGCTTATCATCTTATCACTTGTGTGTGGAAATTGAGAAGTGAAGCATGTGAGAGGGAAATCCTCTTCTCCTGAGAATCAAGTCTCGAGGAACCAGGTCAGGGCCTGAGCCTCTATAGGAACACATGGTCCCCCAGGAGGAACCTACAAGCTGGGCAGTGACCTTGACTTCCTGTCTCAAAGTTCCTAACAGACACCGTCATTAACCATACACAATTCCCTCCATGGGGAGATGTCTTCACTCCTCATCCTTACTCACTATGCTTTCCCCACCAGTGTATAAGGCCTGTTGGGTCTGAGGCACACTATGGTGCCCGTTAATGACATTTTTCATTTCTTACCTCAGATACTACATTCCACTGGCTCCTTATGCTGAAATGTACTCTCCTAGCACAAAGCCATGACCAGGCATCACTCAAGAAACTCTCAGAAATAAGCATGAGCTGATTTCTGGGTTTGGAATCTAACAGTGTGGTTATCAAAAGAAATCATTTACATTTTCTGCACGCCTGAACTTTGCCTGCCTTGGAGAATGGCAGGGAAGGGAAGCTAATACAATTCGATAAAATGGCTAAAATGAGTCTATTTACAGTCTTGCAGCTTTTAGAGCTGAGAATTTAAATATAGCCACCTAGTCACTCATAAATGCAAATGCATGTGTATTTGGGCAGAGAATGGGAGCTGAGAGTCGTTTTTGGACTTGAGGTTCAATTTTCCTGTTGGAATAAATATTGAAGCTCAGGTTGACTGCATTGCAAATTCTGTCAATTGTTGGACTGCTTTCTTATTCTCCTTTCGTGGGATTTTTAATCCACAGGATGTGAATGTCTGTGTTTAACCGCCTTTCTTTCTTTTCTCTCTGCCTTTTCAGCGCCCCACTCCCCCCCTTGCAGCCCCCTACATGAAATGGCACTGAACCCTGGTGTCAGCACCATTGTTTGACAATAAGGGAGCCCGCATTTCTGACTGTTTCCACCCTGCTCCTCTCCATGCTGGAAATACCAAAAGAATGGCAGACATGGAAATGCCTCCCATTTATATTCCTTTGGTATTTGATTCTGTACTGAATATGAATGGGTCTTGAATTTTATTTCCAAGTCAATATTGAACTCAAATGTCAGTCATTTGTAGAGGGTACATTTTAAGTAAGCATTACCTTTCTGGCCTTTTCAATATCAAATCAAAACACGTTGGTATATGCAGGTACATGTTGTGTACAAGTCAGTGTACAAGGCTTTGCGAGTGACAAGAACTAGATAATACTTGTCTCAAATTCCCAAACTATTTGAAGAGGCAAGACATGTCCAACTATCTTCATAAATTCATAAATAACTCGAAGATTGTAATGACTGATAAAGAAATTACTTTCCTCAGTTTTGTGCTCTGGAAAATTGACATGATAATGTTTTCTATTTCTTAGAATTGTGCCAATTAAATGAATTAAAATATGTAAGGACATTTGATCAGGGCATTGTGATCAGGGCCTAAAATTTAGTAATTACTCAATAAATTTTATATATATATATATGTGAGTGTGTGTGCATGTGTATACATATATATACACATATATATGTATACATAAAATGTATTCGTATAATTGTAAAATGTAAATTTTATAGTTTGTATAATTGTAATGTATGTATGTGTATATATATATATGTGTGTATGTGTGTGTTTGTATACATATATTTTTAGTTCAAGAGACCTCACCAGACAATATACAATTTGGCTTAGGAGTCAAATTGTAATGATAGCAAGAACTTCAGGAGTTCAAGATGGAAGGAGTCTTTAAGGGTGCACTTTTGTGAGTTTCATAGACGTAATGGGAACTTAGTTGGGCCATCAAGAATGGCTTGCAAAAAGGAGGGACAGAAAAAAGACTAGTCAGTGGACATTCTAAGTGGCAGTACAACATCCCTGTATGTTCTCTCTGCTTTTTAATCTTGTTTCTCAATATTGTGTGAAATAAAAACTCTTAACAAAAAAACAGACTAAGATCGAAACTGTTTTAGAGATATCTAGCTTAGCAAAAAAATTGTTCAGGCTGTATCCTCTAAGGAAGATACCTGAATCCCATTTTAGCACTTTTCTACTTGACTTTAGGACTTTATTTTTCTGTTGCCAAAAATGCAAGGTGGTGGAGCCCAGATGCTTCAATCTATTCAACACATTTCCTGGAAATCTGTTGACTTTTCTAGTTGAATACCCGAGCCCACAGGTGGATGAACTTGTAAGAGAGCCCCAGACCTGGTTGACATTGACAGTTGCCTTCGTTTTTTTTGTGCAGGTTTTAGATATCTTTCAAATGTTTGTCTCTAAGGGTCAAAGCTTCAAACTGTTTGAAAGTTGCAGATAGTCTATTTTTGGAAGAAATGCCATTACTTTCTCTGATTTACTTACTGTTTTTGGTCTTATGTATCTCTTGATTGTGAAGATGTATTAATAGATATTTTTCAAAAGAAGAAAAAAATCTTAGTTGTGTCTGAAGAATTTTAGACCAGCGCATTTTGCAAAGATTTTCTTGGAGACTTTAGGAAATAGCAAAAACATTTTTGAGGGAGATGCTTAAAATGTGACATGGCAATATTTTTCTTACTCCTTGACTTAGCTTTGTGTGAAAAATGTTCCTCTAGTAATCTGCCCTTAGCAGTTTCTTAATCTCTTAGATTCTAGCTTCTCTTTCTCTTCCTATGTCTGTTATTTCTATTGCCTTTTCAGAATTATCAGAGGGCTCTGGAACTTAATTAGAGTTTTTTATTACATGCACCTTGTTTCCATGAATATGTCAGTGGAGTACATCATTTGAATGTGTCTTCTGAAAAAAGTACTGCTAATAGTTGCTTTATAGGGACATAATGTAAACCAGTTAGGAGAGACAGCAGTGCCTACAATTTCCAGGGTGTGCTGATGACACTGAGTTCACCCATAGCCACCTTAGAGCAGAGCTCTGTTATATTCACCTTTCAGACTGAACAAAAAATGATGTCCAATATGTCTACTGACAGGAAATAAAGCCTATGTGAAGTTAGGGGGAAGAATTTTTAGACGAATTTGGACTTTCTCTGCACTTAGTGCTAACCATTGTAACCATACAATGCTCAAATTCTTTCCACTGAAAAATGACCTTAGTCACACTCACAAAATAGTATTCTCCATTGTCCATCTCCCTAACTTGTAAACAATTCTCCAAACTGCACCATGAAGATAATTACACTGCACGGTGATCCAGCAATTTTAAAGCTTTTCTCTAGGAGGTGCTCTCTCTCTGTGATTCTCTATTTTGACTTGTTTTCCACTCCCTTCTCCAATCCTCTTGCTTTTGCTTCCATCATTCTCAGGTCCACCTCTTTCTCAAATTCAGCATCTCCAGAGACACCTGGCTCTCACAGAACACACTCTTCGCCTCAACACTCCAGTCACCCTTGCTGCCTTGTTCCCTCTCAGCTCTCGTGTTCAGATTCGCTGCAGAAGATCCTTCCCTCACTTCTCTTCCCAACCGACAATCCACGTTTGCTCCCCAGTTACTCTCTCTTGTGGTGTTCAGTATTCTTATAGTGCCCTGTAATTTTCCTTTCTCAGCACTTATTGTAATTATGTGTTTATTTGTTTAATGTCATTATCCTATGCTAGATTTCAAGCTCCTTGAAGGCAGAACTGTCTGTTTTCTCCTTGTTGTATTCCCTGGCAACGACACAGGGCTTTCTACAGGGTAGGTGTTCATAGATGTTTGTTGGATACATGAATGGATGCATGAATGTGTAGATGCATGTGTAGGGAGGGAAACTTTTCCCTTCTTTCCTTCTAGGTTCTTTGGCTGGTCTAGTAATTAACTTGACAGACAGATTAACAGGAGGAAAAAAAACAAATTTAATTTTGTAGGTATGGGAGCTCACAGAAATTTTAGACTCAAAGAAGGGACCAAAGCAGGCAGTTTTTCTACCTGTTAGACAAAGAAACAATAAATTCGTGACAAGGCAAAGGAGTTTGGGTTTGGGGTAGTAAGTTAGTAAATAAGTAACAAGGTTTGTTTATACCGCCTTCTTGGCTCTGAATTTTCTATCTCTGATGAAGGATATCTCTCTTTATCCTGGTACAGGAAGGATACCTTCCTCATGGTAGAATTATTTAGTTCTTTCAGGGGGACAAGGGAGGGTCAGAATGTCCTTCTTGCATTGGCTGTTTCTTAAGTAACTTTAATTAAAAATAATCAATATACCAAAATCGCATATTTGCGGACAGCCTGCCCTGAACCCTATTACATGGAGAGATGGGTGGATGGGTCATAGATGATTCATCTTGGTTGATTTCAGGGAGGCAGTATGGTGGTGTGCTTGTTGCAGTGTGTGGGCTTGATTACCAGCTCTAATCTCCTAGCCATGTGACCTTGAACAAGTAGCTTAAGCTGTCTGTCTCAGAGAAATGGAAAAAATATACATGACAGGATGATTTTGAGAAACAAATGAAATCCTCCAAATAAAGCATTTAACCAACTGCCCAGCACATAGTAAATTATCAAAAGGTAACTAAAATAAAATGAAACCGTCATTTTTCCTGACTATCTGGTTAGAAAGTAAATACTCTTAAGTATTAGACTAATGTAGGACAGTATTATTATCTCAATTTGCAAAATTTGGGGTGGGGGTGTTAGATTGAGCAAATAAGAATGTTAACTCCATGGGTGAATATAGAATTTAATTTCCTTCCTTTGTTAAGTGTCACTGCCTTGAATGAATACATAGCTCCAATAAAAATGTGATCTTTTCCCTCTGTAAAACTTTGTTCCCTGACAAGTGAAGTAATGCCGTGCCCCCTAAAAGGCTCGCAACACACTTGTTTTACTTTTTAAAGTGAAAGAAAACCAATACATCTTTTGTGTGCTATTAAGAAAAAAAATCCATTTGATTTCATTTGTTGAACCTAATAATCCTTGTAGAGAGTTTCACTCTCCCCATTTGACAGATAAGGAAACCAGGCCTGGATTGATTAAGTGAACTGCCAATTCATAGAACAGAGATTTATTGAACACCTGTTGTGTGCCAGGTGCTCTGGGAGATAGAGGAGCAGGGATCGGGCTGTGCTTTCCAGGAGTCGAGGTTCAGCAGGAAGAAATATACATGTGTAATCAGCAGTCACTGGCTGCTGACCAGGAGCCTTTCCCACCCACCCTCGGCGAGTCCTGGAGGTGATGAGCCTGTTTATGGAGGAAGTGAGGCTAAGGGCTTCAGCCCTAGTAAACAGCTGACATGAGAAACACCTGATCTGGAGGCCTAATAAAGAGCTTCCCAAGCATGACAACGATTCCTAAAACTCGGAGGCTTTCCCTCTTTCTCACTGTCAAAACATTAAAACTAATTGCCCCCAAGCTCCTTGATTATCTGCAACCCAGCTGCTGCTCTGACCACTTGAAAAATGAACAGGCCTCCCCGAAGGTGGTTTGTTTACAGGAAACTGTGGCGTTATTGCTCAGTAGTCACTGGCCTACTTACTGCCCTTGGGCAGGCCTCCCCTGGGTCCCCTGTGCTCTGGGATCCTGGTTAAATTGCTGGCAGACTTCTTGTCCTGTTTCCTCCTTTACATAACTACACATTCTATATACTTTTGTTCTTCCTAGGGTAGACAGAGAGTAATTTTCATTATTTGAGCTTCTGAAAATCACTTAAACTCACTGAACTTAATTTTCTTACCTGTATGATGGAGATAAGAGCAATCTTAAAACCTACCTCAAAGAGTTGTTGACAATGAATCAAAAACAGATTATCTGCTTCCTTTTTTACCCTTTTGATTTATATGCTGGTTGGAAGGGAACAAAGAATAAACAATCAAATGACTATATAAGATGTCAGGTGGTAAGAAGTGCTATGAAGTAAAATGAAGCAGGGGCTGGAGAGAATGGGGGAGTGGGACTGCTATTTTAGGAAGGGTGAACAGAGGGCACTCCAAGACAGTGACGTATCAGTACATGAGTTCTGGATGGAAATGTTCAAAGTGAAGTAAATAGCATACTAGCATATGCAAAGGCCCTGAGGTGGGAGTGTGTTCTGTTTGTTGGAAGAATAAGAAGGCAGCCAGTGTGGCTGGAGCTGAGTGAGCAAAGGGAAGTTGGCAAATTAGTCATCAAGGGAGGTGGGAAGAAGGAGGTTTCAGACCACAGGGAGCCTTACAGGCCTTGGCAAGAATTGTGGTTTTTATTCTAAGCGGAGAGCCATGGAGGGCTCTGAGCAGAGATGTGTCATGATCTGATTGACACTTTAAAAGAATCGCTCCGCCTGCTGGGTGGAGAGTGTACTGTGAGGAGATAGAATGGAATCAGGGAAAGCAGTTTATGTGTGTGTGATGGGGGTCCTTTTTCTAAGACATTAAACTCAGTATAGTCTGATGGGAATCTAGAATTTCCAAGGATCTCAGAGAGCTGAAAATGGATACAGATATTTCCCAGTAAGCTCCCCACGGGTGGATGACCAGGGGCTTTTCAGCCAGGCCCTGGAGAATGAGTACAAGCAAGGGCTGAAGTGAGGTAGAATCACAAAGCCGGAGCCAGCAGGCATTGACTCTGTTAGGGAACAGTGCATCCATGACACCGTTACAGACCCTGAGGGTCTACAAGCCCCTGAGAGGCACCACCCTCTCTGCCATCATGTCAAGTAAGGGTTCTTTTGGAGCCAATCCACAAGTAAGGAAAATCTCTGAATTATGGCATGATTGCTTTAAAAAAACTAAGCTTCAAACCAGAAGATATATTTCTCTTGTTAAACCAAGTCTTTGTACCATTCTTGGGGGGAGGGACTAGAAACAGGATGACAATTTTTATTGTGGAAAATAAAGAGTAGGATTTTCTTTTGTCCGCCTGACTTGGGGTGGGTACATTTTGACCCTGATAGATAGCAAAAGCCTTCGGCAGAGTGTGGGCATAGTAAGTGCTCAGTAAATGTTGTTACTTTGGTTCACAGGCAGTAATGGAAAAATGGAAAGGCAGGGGGCTGACATCTCTAATCAACACCATCCCAGGGAGCCAGTGCTTTTGTGATAGTCAGAACTTCCAGAATTAGGTCTTCTCAGTGTCCTCTACCTTCAACTTCTGACAATCAAGTGGCACCAGAAAGCCTATTTGTAGTCCTTCTTGCTCCTCTGTAGCCACAGGGCAGTGCCAGGTAAAATAAATTAGGAGGAGGGGAGATTGAGCATCAGTCACAGCAGGAAAGTCATTTGTTAACGGGAGCAGAGACCGTCACCCTGTTGTCCTCCTGACCTGGCTAAGCTCCAGGCCGTAATCACATTCCGTCTCCCCATAAATCCCCGTGTGGCTTTTGCAGAAGAAGAAACTACTGATTTTCCATACTTCTCCACAAGTGCTTTCTCTTTGCAGGGCTTAGAATTAGTACTGGGAAGAATGTGGGCATTTATAACGTTTTGCCGGATACCATCCATTTGGTATACTCTGAGGTCATTTCTAAGCTGGGGCATAACCTTCTACTCCTTCTGAATTAGTGGCCTGTCTTAGGATCGGATTTCTGTGGGCAGAATTTTTTTCTTAACTTGAAGGTTATGTCTTTGTGGCTTGGGCATTAGACACAGAAATGTGTAATTCCCCCAGGAGGAAAATAGGACCCCAAAGCATGTTAACCAAAGGTGCCCATACTTGCTATTTTTGACTTGATACTTCAAGATTTAACTTAAAAACACCGCATAACATCTGTCTTGTGCTAAGTGCGTCCTTGAAGAACTAATGACATGTCAATTGCAATTGCTGGTCAGTTGGTTCATGCAAGTCTGGCGCCTATGGTAATGAATGAAGTGGATCCGTCCACAATGTTCTTGGCTTATCTGTGAGCCCCTTGATTTTGATCAATAGATCTGAACAGTTACATTCTTAATTAGATTAAGATAAGGTCTAATTTAAGGCCTAGGTTACACTAAATGCTATGTGGTATCCTGGATTGAATCCTGGAACAGAAGGAGGACAGTAGTAGACAAATTGGGGAAATCTAAATTCTGCAGTTAATGGGAACATTTCAATGAAAAAGTATGGTACCAGTGTTAATGTCTTAGTTTTGTTGAATATCACATGGTTTTGTAAGATGTTAGCGTTAGGGAAAGCTGAGTGACAGATATACAGTAGCACGCTGTATTATCTCTGCAACTCTACAATAAATCTAAAATTATTTCAAAATAAAAAGTTAGATTAAAAAGAGTATAATAAAGAGGGAGATGGTTTGGGAATCTTTCTTGTGCCTTTCAAATCCAGCCCTAGAGGCAGTGTCCCAGTGGACACACAGTACAATGAGAAGCATCTGTGGGAGAATAATGACGATGACAACTGCTCAAAGTTATTAAGCCCAAGCAAGCCATAATCAGTCAGTGACCATCTGAGGTAGGTACCTTTTGATCTGTGTGGTATGGGTGAGGAAACTAATGCTTAGAGGAGAGAAAAGAATTCCTCTAGAATCAATAGTTAGTGATAGTGAACTTAGAAGTGTAGCCCCCGCTCCTGGGTGCACACGCCTGCTCCCAGCCAGGTTGTTGCGATGCATTCGTTCCAGTCACAGCCCAGCCCTGCCATTTATTAACCATGATCTTGGCAGATTCTTAAACTTCTTGGATCCTTCCTTTTCCTCATTTCTAAAATAAGGAGATTGGGTTTGATGACCCGAAAGTCTTCTTCCAGCTCTGAAATCCTCTGATTTGCTGCCCTACATATAAAGTACTTTTTAATTGAAATGTTACCCTTCAACTTTTCTATCCAGTGGAATCCTTTCAAGACTTATGGAAAACAACCTTTTGATCTGAAGGAGGCTTATGTGATGTTTGAATTCTCATCCACATTCATTTCTTTCTCTGAATAATCCTGCCAACTCCATATTTATGCCTACACGTTTACCAATCCCAAGAAGTGTGAGTGCTTATAAGAGAAATATTTCATAAATAAGTTAATATACAGGTTTCAAAGTGATTTTTCACATGTATTTGTATATATTTATTTTTTATCTTAATACATATTATTGGCAGTACAGGAATGAGGAGAAACTGACAGTGATAAGCTATTCTAAAAGTAGTTACATATCATGGGTTGGTTTGTAAATCACTATTACCTTACCAAATTTTGTATGGGTGAATCTGAAAAAGACTTTTTAATCCATGGGTTAATATGAATTTAATCCTGTTTGAGCTCAAATATCACTTTAATAACCCATTAGCTATTTTTAAAATCTCTGACATAGGCAAATGAATATAAAGCAAAATACAATAGTCTAGTAATAAAAATTGAAATTTCTGAATCCTGGAAGAAATTTAGCCAATGTGAATAGATTTTTTAAATTTCAATACTGCTTGATTACAACTTGCTTTATTATATAAAATCAAAATAAAAGGACTAAAAAGGAATCATGTGCACTTGCCAAAAGGATCATTTCCTGGTATGCAGTGTAAAATTATTTTTGCATAGTTTTTACTAACCTTCTTTGTAAGATCTTGATGATCTTTACAGTGCTTCAATGCCTTGGTGCACACAGAAATATCCAAATACCCAAATTAATGTCATTTCTAGTCTTGACAAAAACAAAGGAAAGAAGCAGATAAGCAGTTATTCAACTGAAAGGAATGAAATTGCAAGGGAAAATAATTGTCGTTTTGCTAAATGCTGTTATATCCAGGAAAAAGAGGGTGAGTAAACTCAGTAAGTACATAAGCATTTACATTTGTTTCAATAAACAGATTAAATTGATCTTTATACATATTGCTTTCATGCATAGGCTCATTTTTGATTCCCCCATTCTAATGCCCTTTCAACTAATTTTGATGCAAAAAATCTTAGTGAAATCCTAAAATTCCCCCAACCACGTTAAATATCTAAATTGATTTCCTTTTCTTTAGAATAATGAAGTAATAACTTCTTTTATTGTTAACTTGACCTTTAATCATTATCCCTTTGATAATAAATTTTAGAAAAACACTGTTTCCCTACTTTTTTAATGATGATCAATCATATGGAAAATTAAGTTCTTTGTATTGTACCTGCAATTACTAGTTATGTGACTTTGCAAAGTCAGGAAACCTTGTTGAGTGGCAGTTTTCTTATGCATACAAGGAGCCTAATTATTCTTGTTGAATTTACATCGGGGCTTAATGGATTTCAAAGCCCATTGTAAAGTATGCAGAGCTGCATTCTGGGCAGTTAAAACAGTTCAGTCACTCAGTATTCATTGAGTGCTTACTGTTGCTGGGCTCTGAGTTCATGGTACAGCAGTGAGCAAGGTAAAAAAAAAAAAAAATTACCTGTACTCAAGGGGTTGACATTCTAATTAGGGGAGACAATTAATGGGGAATCAAATAAGATACTTGCAGATAGAGATAAGAACTACGAAAATAAATTGTAGAGGGTAATGGATTGGCAGAGAGGAGAGGTGTGCTTGAGAAAAGCGGTTGCAGAAAGCCTCTTTGAGAAGGTGACCTTTGAGTTAAGAGCCAGCAGTAAGGGAATCTAAGGAAAAAGCATTCCACTGGAGGAGGAAGCTAAATTTAAGGGACAAACAGTAGGTCATGTGACTGGAGCTTGGTGGAGTATGAGGAAGAGAGATACAAGATGGAGGAAGAGATACAGGCAAGAACCAGATCGTACTGGACCTTCTACACCATGCTGTTCTGGAGTTCTCGATAAGCTTTGTGATTGTTTTAAGAATTGAAGTTATTCCATGAAAGTTCCCAAGAGCAAAGTACAGAGAAGATAATCATATGAGGTAGTTGGCTCTCTTGGTTTGTTCAAGAATCATTTTCTATTAACGCTTTCTTTCATAATAGTCACAAAATTAGACTCTGTGGATGAGAGCAGAATATTCCTAGATAAACTAGTAGCCTCTTCCTAAATTCCTCCTTCATAAATCATTGTTAATTGATTATCTCTATCATTCTATCTACCTCCTAAATATCTCTTTCATCTATCCCATTGTCTTTCTTCCCAATGCCAATATTTTGGTTCAGGCCATCATCAGTTCTCACCTGGACAAATACAAGAGACTCCAAAGTTGCTGCCTGCAATCTGTCTTCCAAACGGCTTCTAAAACTGCTTGGTTCTAGAATCCAATCTGATTATGCAATCGCTTTCTCCTTTCATCCATGCCCACCACATCCCCAACTGCTTAAAACCTTTCTGTGATTTCCCATCACTATGGAAAATGCAAATGTCTTTGCATGGGACATGAGGTGCTTCATTTTTTTCTTCTTTCATCTTCAGACTCGTCACTGGTGATCCCCAGGTGTTTCATATGGGATCTTTATGTGCTCTCCTAAATAGCATACTATGCCCTTTCCACCCTCTCCCACACCTCTGCACATGCTCTTTCTTCCACCTAGACTGCTTTGTAAATAAATGTCCATTTACCTCTCAAAACTCTGTTCCTCTGTGTTTCTATAGCACCAGGGATCTAAGGTGACAACAATCAAAATACTCTTGTTGTTTGGTTAACTTTTTGTGCTATTACATCTTTGGCTCTGGCTGGGTTAGAGAACTAGATTTTAAAAACATGCAAGAACCTGTTCCTCGCATTGCTCTCTGTTTTATAATCCATTCTGCTTTTGTTTCCTTACCTCTAAAAGAGAGACGGTGACACCTATCTGGTAGTGTTAAAATGATTGCCTGCATAAAATACATAGAAAATGATAAGCACATTGCCTGATGTAAACATAATAGTCAGTTTTAAATGATGGACATGACTGTTGTTACTAACAATCCTAATGATATAATTATTAGAGGGAGGCACAAAAGATTGAGGATGTGGTTTCTGCTCTTAAAACTTTGGCACTAGCTGGCAAAGCAAAATCTGTGTATAAAGGTTAAGTAGCAGCCTTCCTAATTTTGTATTAACAAGTACCAGAATATTTTGAAATCTTGATGTATTATAGCAATTCATAGAAGTAAAAGAATAAAAAATAAAAAAATAAAACTAGACCCAGGGATGGGGAGAAAAAGAACAAAGCCAATGATAATGGGTGATATGTACTGAGCTCATGTTCTGTGCCAGGCTGAGTGTGCACATTTTCACATGGATTATCTCCTTGGATACTTAGAGTAACCCAGTGGGTTAGGTACTTCTCTTATCGCTAGTTTGCACATGAAGACTCAGAAGCTCAGAGAATTCCAGTCATTTGCCCAATTCTGTGCTGTAGGATTTGAGGGGAGCCAACTTTGGAACCCAGGCATCCTGACTGCAGAGCTCTAGCTTGTAACCTCATTGCTGTATTGTGTCTGCGAAAGTATCCTGGAGGTTAAGATTTGATACAGGCCATGAAGAGATGTAAGAATTGAACTTGTAGTTGAAAAAAAGAAAGAAAGATGGAGAGGAAGGCTTTTCCATGTGAAAGAAGGGGTAGATGAAGGTAGGTGATATAGATGAAGAGGTGGGCAGAGCAGAAGAATTAGAGTGATTCTGGAATGGCAGCATTAGAGATCAGTGTGGGCAGGGCAAAGAGAACACACAAAGCAATAATGAAAACATGAATATCAAATATTACCGCCCAAGCCTTCGTCATGTTCTGCCTAGATTCCTCTAGGAGTCTGGCTTTTCCACTTGTTACTATTCAATCTATTTTATAAAACTAGAGGGATGGATCTTCCAATGATATTATTCTAAAAATCTTGAGGTCTTGCAAAAAATACTACCCCTATGGCTTCCTACTGCCTACCTCATCAACTTTGCTCCCATGATTGGTCATGCCTTTTTGATCTACCAATATTCTTCACTATTGCTTCTGTCAGGCAAGAAGTTTGTGATAATTCAAGCATGAGGCACCAACTGAGAGATGTAATTCAAAGTCTGAAATTTTGGAATTTTTTATAGTATTTTTAGTTTTAGAGGGCAGCACAATATAGAGTTATGGTACATAAGGTGGGAGGAATAGGAAGAACAAGATATCAATAGTGTTTGAAAGACCCACCAAGGGGACTTTATAATTCCATACGTGAGTGGTAGGAAAAAAGACACCAAAGAAGACTTCATGGTTTCTCATCTGAAGTTCTAGAAGGACTGATAATGGTTGAGGTTGTAAGAACAGAATAGTTTTCATGGGGAGGGAATGTAGACAGGATAAGTTATGACTGAAAATTGACTCGATGGAGATGCCTATTGTCAGCGGTTTAAGAGTAAGAGTTGAAAAGATCAAAATGGATCAGATGAGCAAGAATAATAAACCTACTGGAGAGATGAGTTAGTCCAGGGAAAGAGTAAGATTTAGTAATGAGAGGATGTATGAAATTAAGCAATAGTACCAAAGCTGTTGAAGAGAGACTAATACATGTCAGTAATACCAACATAATTGGTAGTCTAGAAGAGATTTTGTGGGTGAGTAGGGGAAAGACACAATGAAAATAACCAAGAAGACTTTAGGTGAATTGTATTTAGATTTAATTACTAAGTGTTCCTTAGGCATATAATCCTGAATTTTCATGATGTATAGACACTCATTTAAGAGTTTATTATGCATAGCAGTCGGTTCTGAATGTAGAGAAAAAACAGTAGTAAAAAAATCAACTGAAGAAATAGAGAAAAAGTTTACAAATGCATTTGGCTCTTATTTTTTTGAGGGCATTCTATTCAGAAAAAAAATACTTCGTGTATATTAATGTCTAGCAAGTCACCAACGATGCTAGGTTTTTACCACCAATGTAGTCTCATTTCTGTTCTGTACACAGAAGCAGTTTCCATCAATCATCTCCTTGTCCTCTAGCAAAGAATATTATCCAAAGATGTAATAATTAACCTAGGAAAATGTATCATTCTAAGGGACTGTGACTCAGTGGAAAATAAAATGCAACAATGAGTTTCTTGTTTTAATTTATCTTTTGAAAAAATAAATAGAGAGTCAGTAACTACTTATGCATGAAAGAAAAATGGGAATCAGCTCCAAATAAACTCACTTGGAAGTCCTGGGCTTAGAAAGCTACGCTGTTATTTAGACTTTCTATGAAGGTCAATTAATATAATTTTGATGATGCTAATCAATAAGGAGGAAAGCAAATTAGATTATATTCTAAGGATACAAAATTACTGTTCTCTTGATTAAAGAGTAAAGATTTGTGCACATCTCAAATGGCCACGTTCTTATATAAGCACTCATGTGGCTACTTTTCAGTGGGTTGTCTGTCTTATTTTTGGAATAAGTAAATGAACTTCCCTGACTGGCATAGCATAAGTAGAATTAGTGTTCAAAGCCGAATTAGCTGCTTTCAGAAAGTTGGTTGCAATTTTTTATTTCTCTTGGTTTTAGCTTAGTGTGGTGGCGATAGAATTCAGTTAAGAGCCTTTCTTTTGGTGGTGGCAGCGGGCTCTGCATTTGGTGGCATCATGGCTGAATCTAATGAATCCGTAGACTTGGGACATCCCTGTGCCTTCTCCTACTTTATCAACTACAACCAGCTAGATTTTATATTTAACATGCTGGAATCAATTCTAAAGACAAAGTACATATGCTTATTTATTTATTGGCTTTGTTCAAATAGCAATATGGTGTAGATACGAAGAATGGGAAGAAAAACAGGTTAGGGACATCGCCAAGGAAAACCTTATGCCATGTTTGTTTATAAAAATGCCAGGAGATAAAGAATCCTAAGGAAAAGAAAAAGCAATTTCTTTCTATCCCATGGAAAGCTGTGTTCCATTTTTGAAATCCTAATTTCAATCTAGTTCTAGTGTTTCAGTTATTTGTGATTATTCTTTCTGAAGAAATGATGTTTGCTATTTTGTTTACTTTGCACGGAGGGAGGGAGGTGAAGACTTCCATGTGTTAATCCTTCAAGATTCGGGAAGACCTTACCTGCGATATAAACCTAGCAATTATTCTGACTGATTTCTCAGAACTTTAGAAGTCTGGTGGCTTTCTTTATCCCATGTTGTAGGCTGCAGAAGATTGTAGCAATATGTTTTATTATTATATTTGAAAAAAGTGTTCATTAATTATTTCTTTTTCAGTCTACATAGGTCTGCCTCCAAAAAATATTCTTTCTCCTTCAGTACTCACTGCCTTTTTTCTTTATTTGTCTTTAGCTTGTGATAATTATAAGGTGACAAATTGTCAAAGATGAGGCTTAAAAAAAGATACTGGCGCTTCTAGTTTGTTCTCTAAAGAATAATGTATACTACAAACAGATGTTAGAATACCAGCTCCAAAACAAACACAAATGAATGAATTCTAAACAATCTGTTCTATAGTGTGGAAATATTTAAAATGGAATGTACCTTTATCTTCTCAAAAGTGGCTTTGGGCTCTATCTTTTTGAGCTCGAGAAATTGCAAATATAAGCTTCAGAAAACATGGAAAGAGAAAGAGAGTTGCTACTTGATCATTAAGTTCTCCTGAGGATATTATAGTGTAGACCAGTTATCTAGGGAGTTTGTTTAATCAGCTTTATTACAGTATAATTTATGTACAATGCACTGCTTCCATTTTAACTGTACAATTCAGTTTTGACATGCATGAAATTACCACTACTACCAATAAGATGGAGAACATTTCCAACACACCTAAAAGAAGCCTTCAGCCCTTTGTAGTCCTTTCCCCTCCCCTTAAATTCTTCTCCCAATCCCAGACACTCAGCGATCTGCTTTCTGTCATTGCAGATTAGTTTGGTAGGGCAGTTTTTTCTGTACGCAATATTTTTTCAATGCAGGACATCGACCGATTTGACAAGATACAGAGAAAAGCAATGGCATTCGGTGGGTGGGGCTTAGCATGAATTATATACCCTTTGTCTAAATAGTAACTAAATAGAATGCTATTTTGACAATGCTTCAAAGGCGTCAACGTGGATAGAGAAGACTTATAAGGAAACAGCTTTACCTGTTATAATGTCAGTTAATCACTGGCATGTCAAAAGCTTAGTATTTTGAATGTACTTTCAAAACAGGAGTAGAGGAATATGAAAGCAGTCATAGGAAAATCCTTTTGCAAATTATAGAAGTATGTGTATCTATACATACACATCTCAGGTCAGTTTTCTTTGACTTGCTATCTATGTGCTACAAATGCTGTCAGTGAATTTATCAATGCAATTTTGTCTAGATAGGTAAATGATAAATGTTACCCATCCAAGCCTTAGTCATCTTCTTCTGTAGCAAGCTGGGGACAGCTAATATATGCAAAATACTTAGTAAATGTCAGGCCATATGCGTGTTTAACAAATACTAATCGTTATGACAGTTTGGTGGTATAGCAGATATCAGAGCCCACACTTAGTTGAATTTATTAACTATTGTCAATATATGTTGTTTGAGTTTCTGGCAGTGTCTAAAATTTCACACTGCTAATATTTCCCCCAAAGAGTCCAATGCTCAGTCACTGTTTTCAGAAATGAATATTTTAATCAAGGCCAAAGCTCAGTCTTGGGCTAGTAAATGACAGTCTTTCAGAATCAAAAGAGAAAAAATGTCTGTTGAAATGAGAATGACAATATTGTTTGCTACTATCATCATCAATTCCTTTTGGTGCTATTTTTAACACATACATTAGCATATGTATCATAGACATTTTGTGTGGTTTATTAGATGTTAACTCCTAACATTTTATATGTACTTTTACACTTTAAATATACATGTATATACATATAGACTTTTTTTTACTTTATACCATATGTGCTTTTAATCTAATGTACTGTTACTTTATTTAAAAATGAATGCAGTTGTATTTATCCATTCTTCCATTGCTAGGTATTTGTATTATTTCCTTTTTTCTTTTTTTCTTTTTTTTTTGCTATTAAAAGCAATGCTTCAATAACTTTTATTGTACAAACATAGTTGCATGCTTCTTGGATTTGGTACCTAAAAATATCACTTCTAACAAAATATCTTAGGTCAAATGATGTGCAATTGATGAAGCTTATAATGAATATTTGTGAATTTCCCTCAGTAAAGCTTATACAATTTATTATACCCCCACCCCAGTGGATGCATATTCATAAGTTACTGATTTTCCATCTTTTTCATATGATGCTGCAGTTGCTAAATGTGCAAACTTATAAAAAATCACAAGAGGATATATTTTTCAGAATATTTGGGTTGGAACTGAAGCAACTTCCTTGAACATGATCTTTAAAGAGTCAATTAAATATAATGTTCCTCAGTTTTCAGCTCTATGAATATATTATAGCCACTCCCAAAAAAGTATTTGCTAATAATGGCTAAAAACTCTCAAACTGCAAAGAGAATTTCCTTAATCTGATTAAAAATATACACAAAAACTACAAACAAACTACAGCAAATGTGATACTTAATAGTGAACTATTGAAGACTTTCACTCTAAGATAGGGAGTGAGATAAACATGTTAGCCATCACTGTTGCATTTAAACATTGTGCTGTTGGTCCTAGCCAGTGCAATAAAGCAATAATATGAAATAGAAAACATGACAACTAGAAAGGAAAAAATAAACTTGTCACTATTCACAGCATGATTGTGGATATAAAAAATCAAACCCATAAACTCTTATAATTAATAAGTGATTTTAGTGTGGTTACTAGACACGTGATCAATACATACTCTAGCCACAAACATTTAGAAAATGAATTTTTAAAAAAATAACATTTATGATAATATCAAAAAACATCTAATTAGGAGTAAAACTAAGGAAGGAGACGCATGATCTTACTGCTGAAAAATACAAAACATCATTGGGAAGAATTAAGGAAGACCTAAATAAGTATAAGGTTATACCATGTTCATGGAATGGAAAACTTGATGTTGTAAAGATGCTACTTCTCCTCAAATTGATCTGTAGGCTTATCAAATAAAAGCAAATCTCGATTTAGTTAAGGAGAGACTTTATTCAAAGGGGTTAGTAAAATAAGGAGGGGAAATGATGGCAGTAGGGAAAGGGATACTGTTGCAATAGGGCAACCGCCTTGAACATAACATCTAAAAGTCAAGCAGAAAAAGGCTCTTCTTTTATAGTGAGGAGTAAGCAAGACTAGAAAGTACCAGGAGTAGGGTAGTGGGGCAGGCAGGTAAGGTGAGCAAATTAGGGCTGTCAGACAATTGTTCAGGGCATGTTTTTCTTTGTGGTCAGTTGATTCTTGGGAGGGGCCCTTTGTTTTGCGTTCGAGTGCTTCCTTAACCTTAGGGGCAAGTCAAAGTTCAGGGGTCTAGGAGGAGGAGAGAAACTTAACTAAATTTTAGTTAAGTTCAGTTAGCTGCCATTTTGTCCAGAGTAGTCACTGAGCACAAAGAGATTAGCTAATCATTTCTGAGGCAAAGAATGGGAATTTGGAAGATCTGTGTCTATTATAGTCGTTAATCAGGTGACCATATGTGATTGGTTCTGTTTCTGGAGTTGTGATGGATAAACAAGGCAGGCATCTGTGAATCCTCTCTAAGTCGTATGAGGACAGGTAGGTCTTTGTAGTAAGCTCTTTCCCAGAACACAAAAGGATGGAGAGCTTTCTTGACCCTTGCTGTTTTCCAGGAGCACGGGGCTCAGGTACAGTTCAACATTGTCAGTTCACTGCAATCCCGATCAAAATCCCAAAAGATATTTTTGTAGAAATTGACAAACTGATTCTAAAATTTCTATGAAAATACAAAGATCCAAAAATAGTCAAGGCAATCGTAAACAACAAAAAATTGGGAAGACTTAATATTACAAGATATCAAAACCTATTATAAAGCTATAGTAATTAAGGCAGTAGAATATTAGCACAAGACTAGAAGAAGTACAACAAGAGAACAAGTTGGAAAATCTAGAAACAAACCCATTCATATATGGTCACCTAAGTAACGGCTGTGA
This sequence comes from Equus quagga, assembly GCF_021613505.1. Lineage (NCBI taxonomy): Eukaryota > Metazoa > Chordata > Mammalia > Perissodactyla > Equidae > Equus > Equus quagga. Next base: position 64,990,925 of record NC_060273.1, on the reverse strand, counting down.
GAGACTGATTAGTGGTCCCAGTTCTTCATCCCTTCCTGTTTCTCTACTTATTTGCAATGTGACTTTGCAGTTTCTCCCACCAAAGGGTCAGAGTGTATTTCCTTGCTGAATGATTCTGAGTTTGGCCATGTGACTTACCTTGGCCAGTGAGATGACAGCAATGTAATGTAAGCAGAAGACAAAGACCACCAGGAAAAGGGCACAGGTAGTGTGAAGACCACCAGCCTACGGTTATGTCAAAAACATCGAAGTGACCCAATGCTGCCTGTGGTTGCCCCAAGGCTGAGACTGGATCCTGAATCTTATTTATTTGGAAGGAATAATTATGAAAACAATAAATTCACAAAGAAAACTTGGTTTGAGATGAGTACTCCAATATTCAATATTCTTATGTCCTATTATAAGACTTCAAACACCCATTCAAGAAATGACTACTCCCTGTGGATATTTGCTTTTTATAAATCTTCCCTTTTAAATCAATCTATTAGAAATTTTTAAATTGCAAAATATTTGAAATCCAAGTCTTTTGGTGCAGAATGCTCCTATAGTGGTGGTGGTCAGACAGTAAAATGATTTGCTTTATTATACTATGTTCATTTCCTCTTCCTTTCATTATTTCTATCCTCTTCAGCTGTGCATTCTCATTTTTAAAAAGAAATCTACACACTGATATCCTTTTTTGCCCTTGATCAAAAATGAAGGCCTCCAAGTTGTCTGATATGCACAAATTAACTTGAAGTTAAGGATAATCCCTCATCTATTTCCCCAAAGAAAACTTGCCGGAAACTCTGTGATTCATTTTTAACAAATTTCACAAAGGCCCTCTCTGGTGGAATCTCAACAAATGTCGTCTCTTTTGTGCATCTTTTAAGAACTCAGTGCACCATGATTTTTACAAACCACAGTAAAATAGCTATATCTCCCATCTGCTTTGTTTACTGTGTTCATTACTACTGTGTTCCAGAACTCACTCAGGACTTCGAGGTGTTTTCGGTCTGCACCAAACATCTGTGATGAGACAGGGAATAATAAACTATGACAGAAGCATCTACTTCTAAATTCTTCTAATTGGTCACTCTGATGACTACCAGTGCTGTTGGAGGGTTTTCCTGGCAAAAATATTCATTTCCAAATTTGTGAGATTTTCTCTACTTCATTCCTTCATTTGCAAGTACTTGCCGAGCACCTCCCTTGCCAGGGCTTGATCGAAGGAGTTGATCATACTCAAGGGAAACATTCTGGTGCAAAGTGAAGGTCAGAGATAAGTGTGAGGTGACTGTCAGAGTTGTAAGGTATCGAGATCATGATCAGTGGAGGGTAGGTGGCAGAAATGGGCTGGTCATTATCTGTCTGTGCTGATATATGCTTCATATTCTTGTTGCCAGGTGGTCTGTTGTCCATTCAAGACGCTGCTGAGTCACTCCTTGCCTCCCCTCTACTCCTCATCCCAATTGGGAATTTTTATCCAATTTGGTAGGTGGAATGGAGTGTCAGCCAGGTCTCTCTGACTTTCACTCATCAAAAAATTTTCCAAATCAATGGCCTTAGCTTGTGAGTAATTTCTGTCCTCTCCTAAGAGAACATGCCAGACTTTTAAAACTCAGAAGCCAAGAATTTACTTCTTTTTTCTCTTCAAGATGCTTTTTCCTTCTCCAGAAGCAATGAGTATAGGATGGCATGGCCAGTGCTTTAATGTGGGAAAGGGACAGTGGGTAAAAGGAAATAAGGCTTAATAAGGATTCGTATTTCAAAATATTTAATCATATCTGGTTGGTTCTGCAACAAAAACTAATACACAGAACAATGGAGAAACCAAGCTAGATGACCACTGTAGAGGGAGGAATGCTTCACAGCAGGGTGTTTGAAGCTGGCTTCATGGAGGAAATGGAATTCTGCTTGAATAATGGAGAAAGTGTGATTTCGATAGGAAGATTTTTGGTAGAGAAGTGACTGGAAAAGTCTTTCTCAGTAAAGAGAAGAGAAAATAAAGAGAAGGAAGAAATCTGAGAGGATCTAGGACTTGCATGAAAACAGTTTCCTTTGAGCTAGAATGTTGAAAGTATTCTGTCTAGAACATAGTCTCTGGAGCAAGGCTGTGTGGGTTTGAATCTTGAATCTATCCCTACTAGCTGTGTGACCACAAGTGAATTACCTAATGTTTCTGCTACAGTTTCCTTATATATAAACAGAAACAATGACAGTACTTATCCCATGACATTGTATGACAATTAGGTGAATTATATACAGTAAAATTCTTAGAGCACTGCCTGGGGCTTAGAAAACACTATGTGTTAGCTACCACAAGACTTTTGTCAGGCAAAAGAGGGGAAAGCTAAGCTACCAAAAGGTCGTGAAAGCCCTTGAATGTGATAACGAAGGAACTGGCCAGAGGTGGTTTAGTGAAAAATTCGTCTTGGCAATGCTGCTTAGTTTTAACTTAATTTTCAGTAATGATTCTCAAACAAAATTGTGTCTAAGAATGACCAAGTATCTCGTTAGACATGAAATTCCCAGTCCACCGTCTCTCTCCCCGGTGATTGTGATTCAGTAGGTACATGGTGTGGTGAGAGATCTGTGTTTTTAACAATGATGATTCTCAGAGCCAGGACTGGGGTGAGGCAAGTGAAACACCTAAGGTGCAAAATGTAGGGAGTCCTCTTGCCTCTTTATGGCATGCTCGTGCAGTGTTTGGCCCTGAGAGTGGGTTCCTTCTTAAATTTTGCCCCCAGAGGCCTCTGTCACTTCACTCTGGCCTGGGCCTTGACATTCTGATCTTGGTGGAGGAAAAACTCATTCATTCGTTCATTAGACATATTTCCTGAGTACCTGCTATGTGCTTGGCAGATGCTTGGCATACATCAGAACACAGTAGACAAACATCCCTGCCCTTGTGGAGCTTATATTTAGGAGGAGAGGCAGAAAACAATAAACATAACAACTAAGTAAATTGTAGATTGTGTTAGAATATGATATGTTCTATGGAAAAAATGAAAGAAGAAGAGAATAAGGTGGTAACTCATATTTGGAGATTCTCTGTTTTGAAGGAAGACTCAGGCCAGTTCTGAGGTTCCATTTCCAGTACCACTCAGATCCATCCAGAGTGATTTCCTGATGCCTCCTACGTTGTAAAAGTACTCTGCTACCACTTCCTCCCTCAGCACGAAGTGTGTTCTAGGAGCCACTGGCACTGCCTGCCATCAGTTCAGCCAGGAAGAAGGGGCTTATCATTTCCATCTCTTTGCCTCCTCTAACACACAGTACACCAAAAGTTTTAGCTCTTTCAACACTTACCACTAAGACAGTTATGGAGCGTACTTGCCAGTGACACAGATATTCTCCTTTTTTGGAAGCTAAAAAACCTCTGGTCTTTGGAAATGATTCTGTGAGGAAAATCTAAAGGCAAATTGACTGTAAAATATCACTGAAATGAAAAAGCAGCCTGTAATGCTAAAGAATTTAGAAAAGAGTGATGAATTCTATGATCTCCTTGGTATTTGTCATGCTCAAATGTCACAGAATTTTAGAAATGGAAGGGGACCTTGGTGATCATTTAGCAAAGCAGATATGAAATGAGAGTAAGGGAATGATGAGTGCAGAGAGCATTTAATTAAGAAAATCTCCTTTGTAAAAAGAGTGATAAAGGGAGCGAGCCTCTGTTACTGCAACAGAGGATCAGGGCCGAGGGTTTATCCATCAGAACACATGGCAATTGGATGTTTGAAGACAGAAAGTGGCATGAAACAAAAGAACAAATCAGGAAAATAAATAAGGCCAAAGAAAGGAGACATAAAGCCTTGGAGTTCAAAGTTTGTTAGATTCTGTTTTATGCCATTGCTAATGTACAAACGGAAGAGCATGTTATTGAGCGCAGGGTATCTTACAGCTCCTTATGACAGCAATTTCTTTGAATACTACAGTAAGCGAATGAGCTACAATTAAAAACTACTGACTGTGATCAGGAGCATAGGGGAAAAGCATTAGTGGATAGAGTTTTCTCATTTGTTCAACGGTTATTCATTGGGCCATGACTAGGTTACCTTTGAAAGATATTGGCAAAAATAGAACCATATCTGCAATCTAGATAGGCCTAAGTGTAGTTGGTTTCCTTTCTGGTGTTTATGAAAGACCTACGTTCGGACTTTTTGCTACATTCTATTACCTGGAGTGGATTTGGGCTTAAGTAGCATTACATGGGTGACTAGTTCAGTTTTCTTATCCAAATGGTCACATGGACTTGGGAAGTTTTGTCTTATAATATAAATCTGTTCCATTAATAGTAGCAACCTCTGAGTCTATATACCAAGGCTCAACCAGAGAGAATGCCATCAAGCAAATCATCTAGAAGAGTGCTTAGCACGTGGTAGGTGCTTAATAACTATTTGTTAAGTAATTCAAGAACTGGTGACCCATGTACCATGTATTTCAGACAGATCTAAAAAGAGGATCTGCCTGGAAATAACTTCTTTGGAAGAAAAAAGGATTATGGGGGCTTGAATGAAGGGAAACTTTTATGTTTTACCCCATGTAATTTATTGACATCTACTTGCGGTAGATAAAAATAGTCCAAATCAATAATATCTGCTATTATATCTAATATATGCCTGACATTGTTCCAGGTGCTTGGCATATATCAGTGAGCACAGTAGATGAAGCTATCCACTTTTCTGGAGCTTAACGGAAGAGGCAAAGAAGAATAAACATAGTTATTAAGTTGTATATTACATTAGAAGGTGATACATACTATGGGAAGAAAGGTGTAAGTGGGATAAAGGTGGTAGTTCATGCTTCAAGATGCCCTGCTTTAAAGGAGGATGTAGGCCACCTCTAAGAATTTGTATCCTGTATCAACTCAAATCCATCAGGAGTGGTTACCTGCTATATAGCCTTCTTTAAAATTTAAAACCTAATAGAGTTAGCTTCTGAAAAATAATTCTTTAAAAAAGACCACTTTGAATATGTATAATTTTTATGCTTTTCATGGGAATATCATACACAAAATAAATGATCATTGATGTTTGCAATATTCCTGCGAATTAGATAGGCATGTCAAAATGTAAATTCTGGCTAATCTTCCTCAGCAAAAAGAGGAAGATGGCCAATGGATGTTAGCTCAGGGCCAATCTTTCTCACACATACACACAAAAAGTTAAATTCACTGTTTCCCCAATTCTTTTATTGTGCTAAAATACACATAACATAAAATTTACCATCTTAACTATTTTAAAGTGTACAGTTTGGCGGTATTAAATATATTCACAGTGGTGTGCACCCATCATCATCAGCCACTTCCAGAACCCTATTCATCTCGCAAAACTGAAACTCTATATTCATTAAATAATAATTCCCCATTTTCCCCTCCCTCAAGTCCATGGCAACCACCATTTCACTTTCTCTATCGTTTTGACTACTCTAAGTACCTCAGATAAGTGGAATCGTACAATATTTCTTCTTTTGTGGGTGGCTCATTTCACTTAGCATAATGTCCTCAGGTTCATCTGTGTTGTAGTATACGTTAGAACTTCCTTCATTTTTAAGGCTGAATAATTCTCCACTGTCTGTATTACCACATTTTGCTTATCCATTCATCTGTCAGTGGATCCTCAGGTTGCTTCCATGTTTTCACTATTGTGAATAATGCTGCTATGAACACGAGTGTACCAACATCTCTTGAAGGCCCTGCTTTCAGTTCTTTTGGGTATGTGTCCAGAAGCGTAATTGCTAGAATATGTGGTAATTCTATTTTTATTATTTGAGGAACCCGCCATACTGTTTTCCACAGCAGGTATACCATTTTACACTTTTGCCTGTTGTACACAATGGTTCAATTTCTCCATATCCTCACCAATACTTGTTATTTTCTGAGGATTTTTTTTTTTTGACAGTAGACATCTCAATAGGTATGAGGTCATATCTCACAGTAGTTTTTTTTTTTTTTAAAGATTGGCACCTGGCCTAACAACTGTTGCCAATCTTTTTTTTTTTTTTTTCTGCTTTATTTCCAACACCCCCCTGCCCCACATAGTTGTATATTCTAGTTGCGGCATGTGGGATGCCGCCTCAACGTGGCCTGACGAGCGGTGCCATGTCCGCGCCCAGGATCCGAACCCTGGGCTGCCACAGTAGAGCACACAAACTTAACCACTCGGCCACAGAGCCAGCCCCTCACAGTAGTTTTGATTTGCATTATCCTCATGATTACGGATGTTGAACAGCTTTTCATGTGCTTAATGGCCATTTTTATATCTTCTTTGCAGAAATGTCTATTTTGCCCAATTTGAAGTCCTTTGCCCACTTTGAATTGCATATTTGTTTTTTTGATGTTGAATTGTAGGAGTTCTATGTATATTTTAGATGTTAATCTCTTATCAGATATATTATTTGCAACTATTTTCTCCTGTTCCCTGAGTTGACTTTTTTCATTTTTTATCGAGTTCATAATTGTTTACATCATTTTGAAATTTCAGTTGTACATTATTTCTTGTCTGTCACCACATAAGTGCTCCCTTCACCCCCTGTGCCCAGCCCCCATCCCTCTTTCCCTGGTAACCACTGAACTGTTTTCTTCGTCCATGTGTTCGTTTGTATTCCACATATGAGTGAAATCATATGGTGTTTGTCTTTCTTAGTCTGGCTTAATTTGCTTAGCGTAATACCCTCCAGGTCCATCCATGTTGTTGAAAATGAGATGATTTTGTCTTTTTTTAATGGCTGAGTAGTATTCCATTGTGTATATATATATACCACATCTTCTTTATCCAATCATCACTCTATGAGCACTTGGATTGTTTCCATGTCTTGGCTGTTGTGAATAGTACTGCAATGAACATAGTGGTACATATGTTCCTTTGGATTGTCGATTTCAAATTGTTTGGTTAGATACCCAGTAGTGGGATACCTGGGTTGTATGGTATGTCTATTTTTAGGTTTTTGAGAAATCTCCCCCACTGTTTTCCATAGTGGCTGCACAAGTTTGCATTTCCGCCAGCAGTGTATGAGGGTTCCCTTCTCTCCACACCCTCTCCAATATTTGTTATTTGTAGTCTTAGTGATTATAGCCATTTTAACAGGTGTAAGGTGGTATCTTAGTGTAGCTTTGATTTGCATTTCCCTGTTGATTAGTGATGTTGAACATCTGTTCATATATTTATTGAGCAACGATATATCTTCTTTGGAAAAATGTCTGTTCATATCTTCTGCTGATATTTGATTGGGCTGTTTGGTATTTTTGTTGTTCAGTTGTGTGAATTCCTTATATATTATTGGATTTATGCTCTGCAAATATTTTCTCCCAATTGATGGGTTATCTTTGTGTTTTGATCCTAGTTTCTTTTGCCTTGCAAAAGCTCTTTAGTCTGATGAAGTCCCACTTGTTTATTTTTTCTTCTGTTTCCCTTATCTGAGAAGACATGGTATTCAAAAAGATCTTTTTAAGTTCACTGTCAAAGAGTGTACTGCCTATCTTATCCTCCAGGAGTTTTATGGTCTCAGGACTTATCTTCAAGTCTTTGATCCATTGTGAGTTTATTTTTGTGTATGGCATGAGATAATAGTCTACTTTCATTCTTTTGCACGTGGTGGTCCAGTTTTCCCAACACTATTTATTGAAAAGACTATCTTTTTTTCATTGTATGTTCTTGGCACCTTTGAGGAAGATTACCTGTCCACAGATGTGTGGTTTTATTTCTGGGACTTCAGTTCTGTTCCATTGATCTGTGTGCCTGTTACTATACCAGTACATTGCTGTTTTGATTACTATGGCTTTGTAGTATATTTTGAAGTCAGGGATTGTGATGCCTCCTGCTTTGTTCTTTTTTCTCGGTAGGGCTTTAGCAATTTGGGTCTTTGGTTGCCCCAGATGAATTTTAGGATTCTTTGTTCTATTTCCATGAAGAATGTCATTGGGATTCTGATTGGGATTGCATTGAATCTGGAGATTGCTTTGGGTGGTATGGACATTTTAACTAGGTTTATTCTTCCAATCCGTGTGTATGGAATGTCTTTCCATCTCTTTATGTCATTATCTATTTCTTTTAATAGTGTCCTATAGTTTTCATTGTATAAATCCTTCACCTCCTTGGTTAAATTTATTCCTAGATATTTTATTATTCTGTTGTGATTCTAAATGGAATTGTATTCTTGAGTTCTCTTTTTTTAAGTTTGTTAGAGTACAGAAAAGCAACTGATTTTTGTAGGTTGACTTTGTGCCCTGCAACTTTACTGTAGTTAATTATTTATAGTAGTTTTCTGATGGATTCTTTAGGGTTTTCTATATATAAGATCATGTCATCTGAAAACAGTGAGAGTTTCACTTCTTCACTCTCTATTTGGATTCCTTTTATTCCTTTCTCTTGCCTAATTGCTCTTGACAAAACCTCCAGTACAATGTTGAATAAGAGTGGTGAGAGTGGACATCCTGGTCTTGTTCCTGTTCTCCGAGGGATGGCGTTCAGTTTTTCCCCATTGAGTATTATGTTGGCTGTGGGTTGTCATATGTGGCCTTTATTATGTTGAGGTAATTTCCTTCTATCCCCATTTTGTTAAGAGATTTTTTTATCATAAATGGTTTTTGGGTCTTGTCAAATGCTTTCTCTACATCTATTGAGGTGATCATGTGGTTTTTTATACCTCATTTGTTAATGTGGTATAGCACATTGATTAATTTACAGATGTTGAACTATCCATGTGTCCCTGGTATAAATCCCACTTGATCATGATGTATGATATTTCTGATGTATTGCTGTATTAGGGTTGCCAATATTTTGTTGAGGATTTTTGCATCTAGATTCATCAGCGATATTGGCCTGTAGTTTTCCTTTTTTGTGTTGTCCTTGTCTAGCTTTGCTATCAGAGTGATGTTGGCCTCGTAGAATGTGTTAGGAAGCATTCCATCTTCCCTAATTTTTTGGAGTAGCTTGAGAAGCATAGGTATTAAATCCTCTCTGAAAGTTTGGTAGAATTCTCCAGGGAAGGCATCTGGTCCTGGGCTTTTATTTTTTGGGATGCTTTTTATTACTGTTTCAATCTATTTACTTGTGATTGTTCTATTCAGATTATCTATTTCTTGTTGACTCAGCTTTGGGAAGTTGTAAGAGTCTAATAATTTATCCATTTCTTCTAGATTGTCCATTTTGTTGGTGTATAGCTTTTCGTAGTGTTCTCTTATAATCCTTTGTATTTCTGGGGTATCCCTTGTTATTTCTCCTCTTTCATTTTTAATTTTATTTATCTGAGCTTTCCCTCTTTTTTCTGTCTAAGTCTGGCTAGAGGTTTGTCAATTTTGTTTATCTTCTCAAAGAACCAGCTCTTTGTTTCATTGATCCTTTCTACTGCCTTTTTTGTTTCAATTGCATTTATTTCCACTCTGATTTTTATTATTTCTCTCCTTCTGCTGACTTTGGGCTTTGATTGTTCTTCTTTTTCTAATTCAGTTAGGTGTAGTTTGAGATTGCTTATTTGGGATTTTTCTTGTTTGTTAAGGTAAGCCTGTACTGCAATGAATTCCCCTCTTAGTACTGCTTTTGCTGCATCCCATATGAGTTGGCATGGTATGTTTTCATTTTCATTTGTCTCCAGATATTTTTGATTTCTTCTTTAATTTCTTCAATGATCCATGGGTTGTTCAACAGCACGTTGTTTAGTCTCCACATCTTTGTCCCTTTCTCAGCTTTTTTCTTGTAATTAATTTCTAGCATTGTGATCAGAAAAGATGCTTGTTATTATTTCAATATTCTTAAATTTATCGAGGCTTGCCTTGTTTCCCAACATATGGTCTATCCTTGAGAATGTTCCATGCAAACTTGAGAAGAATGTGTATTTTGCTGCTTTTGGATGGAGTGTTCTATATATGTCTATTAAGTCCAACTGGTATATCTTTTCATTTAATTCCACTGTTTCCTTGTTGATTTTCTGTCTGGATGATCTATCCATTGATGTAAGTGGAGTGTTGAGGTTCCCTACTATTATTATGTTGTTATTAATATCTCCTTTTAGGTTTAATAGTTGCTTTATGTACTTTGGTGCTCCTGTGTTGCATACATAGATATTTATAAGTGTTATTTCTTCTTGGTGGAGTGTCCCTTTGATCATTATATACTGTCCCCTTTGTCTTTCTTTACCTGTCTTATCTTGAAGTCTACTTTGTCTGATACAAGCATTGCAACACCTGCTTTCTTCTGTTTGCTATTAGCTTGGAGTATCACTTTCCATCCTGTCATTCTGAGCCTGTGTTTGTCATTGGAGCTGAGATGTGTTTCATGGAGGCAGCGTGTTGTTGGGTCTTCTTCTTTAATCCATCTCGACACTCTGTGTCTTTTTATTGGAATATTCAATCCATTTACGTTTAGGGTGATTATCGATATATGAGGGCTTAATGCTGCCATTTTGTCACTCGTTTTCCAGTTCTCCTGCATTTCCTTTGTTTCTTGTCCCATGTGTTTCAGTCTACCATTTGAGTTATATAGTTTCTTATGTTGGGTTTCCTGGTTTTCTGCTTATTTATTTTTTATGTCTCTATTCTGCTTTTTTGTTTAGCGGTTACCATGAGGTTTGTATTCAAATCTCGTAGATAAGATGGTCCATTTCCTGATGGCCTCTTTCCTTAGACTAGACCAATTCAATCCCTTTCCTTCTCCCCTCCTAAGTTGTTTTTCTCACATCTTATTCCGCCTTCTGTTGTGAGTTTGTGGTTAAAATGACAAGATTATCATTGTTTGTGGTGTTTTCCTTCCCTTTATCTTTAATGTTACACCTGAGTATTTGCTAACCTGTTCTCATGTATAGCTACAATTTTCTGATTTTTGTCTACCTATTTATCTACTTACCCAGTGCTTTGTTACCCCTTTCTCCCTTTTTTCAGGTATGAGGGCCTTCTTGATGGTTTCTTGTAGGCGGTATCTTGTGGCTATGAAGTCCCTTAGCTTTTGTTTATCAGGGAAAGTTTTTACTTCTCCACCATATCTGAAGGATATTTTCGCTGGATAGAGTCTTCTTGGTTTAAAGCTTTTGTCCTTTAAAGATTTGAATATGTTATTCTAGTCTCTTCTAGACTGTAAGGTTTCTGCAGAGAAATCTGCTGAAAGCCTGATAGGGGTTCTTTTGTAGATTATTTTCTTCTGCCTTTTTGCCCTTAGTATTTTTTCTTTGTCATTCACTTTGCCAATTTCACTACTTTGTACCTTGCAGTAGTTCTTTTTACATTGACATATTTAGGAGATCTGATAGCTTCTTCCACATGGATTTCCATCTCCTTCCCTAGGTTTTGGAAGTTCTCTTCTATTATTTCTTAGAACAAGCTTTCTTCTCCATTCTCCTTCTCTTCTCCCTCTGGCGTGCCTATTATTCTTATGTTGCATTTCATAATTGAATCAGATATCTCTCAGAGACTTTCCTCATTTATTTTTAGTCTTAGTTCTCTCTCCTCCTCTATCTGGCATATCTTTCCACATGTCTATCCTCAATTATGCTGATTCACTCCTCTATGTTGGTCTGCTTGAGCATTCAGGGAATCCATATTTTATCTCATCGATTGTGTCTTTCATCCCTAATATTTCTGATCGATTCTTCTTTACAGTTTCAATCTCTTTTGTGATGTAGCTCCTGAACTCGTTGAATTGTTTCTCTACCTTTTCTTTTAACTCATTGAGTTGTTTGACGATAGCTATTTTGAGTTCTCTGTCATTTAGATTACATATTTCTGTGTCTTCAAGGCTGATTTCTGGGTACATGTCATTGTCTCTCTTGTCTGGAGATTTAATATAATTTTTTATATTGGTAGAAGCTGTGGCTTTGTTCTTTCACTTTCTCATATTATTTGGTTGTATTATCCCCACTGTGTCTGGATCAAGAGTGGCGTATTCTCAGCCCTCTGTGATCTGCTGGGATCCCAGGCACTGGAGCCAGTGCTGGGTGGGTCATTGGGAAGGGTGCTTTCTTCTGCCTGCTCTTAGGGATTTCTCACTCTGCCCTCACTATCTGCTCTCCTGGGGTCTTGGCTTGATGAGGAAACCCCAACATTAGCTTTCACCTTGTTAGGGGCTTTCCCCTAGGCTGCAAGGGACCTCAGGGATCTTTGATGTTCCCCCAAAGGAGCATCATCTTCCCCTTCCATCCCCTTTGGAGGCCGCACGCTGTCCCAGGTCACAGTCTTTTGGGGAGGGAGTGAAGTTTTCTCTAACCCTGTTCCACCTCCTCCAAGGGGGGGCTCCAGCCTCTCCATCCTCCGACATTTGGCTGACTGGGTCTCTCAGATGTCTTTTGTGTTGTGTGGATGTCCTCTGTTGGAGTATGAATGTCTTTTTCGTTGTACAGTGGAAGCGAGAGATTGCTGGGAAACTCACTCCTCCATAATGCTGATGTCACTCTCCTGAGTTGATTTTTTACTCTGGTTATAGTGTCTTCAGATGGACAAAATCTTTAATTTTCATCATGTCCAATTTCTCTATTTGTTCTTTTCTTACCTGTGCATTTGATATCATATCCAAGAATTGTTGCCAAACCAATGTTGTGGAGCTTTTGCCTTATGTTTTCTTCTAACAGTTTTATAATTGTGGTCTTACATTTAGACTTTTGATTAATTTTGAATTAATTTTTGTATATGGTGTCAATTAAGGATCCAATTTCATTTTTTTGCATGTGAATATCTAGTTTTCTTGGCAACAGTTATTGAAAAGACTGTCCTTTCTCTATTGAATGGTCTTCGCACCCATGGCAAACATCATTTGATTTTATGTGTGAGGGTTTATTTCTGGGCTCTCTATTCTATTCCACTGGTCTGTCTTTATGCCACTATCACATGTTTTGATTACTGCAGTTTTGTAGTAAGTTTGAAATCAGGAAGTGTGAGTCTTCCTGCTTTGTTCTTGTTTTTCATAATTGTTTTGGCTTTCTGGAGTCCCTTAAGATTCTATAGGAACTTTGGGATGGTTTTTTCCATGTCTGCAAAAAGTGTCATTGGGATTTTGGTAGGGATTGTATTGAATCTGTAGATTGCTTTAGGTCGTATTCATATCTTAGCAGCATTAAGTCATCTAATCCATGAACATGAGTTGTGTTTCCATTTATTTAGGTTTTATTTAATTTCTTTCAGTAATGTTTTGTAGTTTTCATTGTACAAGTCTTTTACCTCCTTGGTTAAATGAGGTGAAATCATTTTTATTTAATACATGGGAGCTAAGTGGTACAATCATGACCTTAAAGAGTAGATCATGTTCAGGATGATAACTTAGCATCACCTGATTCCTAGCCCAATAATTAAAGTTATGCTTTATAGAGATGACAAAAGGAAAGATCATCAGGCTACTGAAATGAAGACCCGAAAGTTCTGATCTTGAAGATATCAAGGTATAATCCCAGTTTCCTGAGTCTAGATTTTAGATTTTTAGCAGTTAACCTATTGGTGATTGATTGAGCATTGAGGGATGGATTTATCCATATCAAAGTCAAAAAAGCTTGATTAATAGGAGTGACAATTTTATTAATTCATAATATGAATACATATTTGCAATTTTCAGCAAATATCTATCCAGAGTCCGGGACATCTTCATCTTGAGACTCTAAGTTACTGTTCAAAATATGTTAGCTATGTTATTGGGTTGGGTCTAAAACTTAGGACATTAATTTCACATGCCCAGTAATTTGTTTTACATGTGTAGTTCTCTCTTTTCCTTGTTGCTAAGGTTCCCTTCCACCTCTCATCTATTTTGTTGACAGAACACAAAATAAACAACTTTGAAATGTGGCATATGGCTCTTTCATTTCCACTCTTAGTGGCTATGCAAGTGTGCTGCCAAAGGCAAGAAATTACAGGCAAAGCTCAACAAGAGAGACAGTGAAGATGTCAATCAGGATCATAGCTCAGTGGGGAGCAACCTGTGGGTCTTGGGGCTCTGTGGGAACCAGCCAATCACTTTCACAGTTCAGCTGCAGGAGAGCCTGGTTGGCAATCAGCAGCCAACAGAGGGGTTTGGGATTCCCTGGTTAAGTTCCATCTGTCTGTCCTTCAGAAAACTGTAAAAATAAACAAAATGATATGCTTTAATATGATTTAAAGGGAATTATAATGACTGAGGAAATTGTCAGGTTGTGTAAATTGTATAAAGGGACTGTTAATAATCCAAGGGGAGAAAAACCAATAACCATCTCCACTTTTCCTCTTTTTTCAGTGGGTTCCTATTCTATAAGAAAGGGGAACTTGAAAGAGTTAGTGAGGGTACATATATGATCACTTTGGGGCAGTTTCTCCAGAAAGAAGTGATCTTATAATTTGATAATAATTCATTTGGATACTTAACCTGTCCTAGAAGTAATATATTTGTGAAATTTTAACACTTTCAATCAGGAAATTCTAATAAGAGGCAAACACTCATAAGGAGCTCTACTGGTAATCTGTGTTAATAGGGTTTGACAACGTTTTTCTGGAATAGGCCCAAAAATATATATTTTAGACTGCGGCCATGTAGTCTCTGTCACAACTACACTATCATCATAAAAGTAGCAATAGGCTATAGGTAAACTAATGACTATGGCTGTATTCCAATAAAATGAGATTTATGAACACTGAAATTTTAATTTCATATAATTTCCATGTGTCATGAAATATTCTTCATTTTGTTGTTTTAATCATTTAAAAATGTAAAATGCATTCTTAGCTCTTAGGCAATAGTTTGCTGATCCCTGTCTTGCAATCTAATCAACACAGTGAACTTCTTTTTCAATATAAACAAAGCCTAGTTTCTCAAGCATGTTCATGGGTAAGGGCAGCTGGAGTTTTGTCCTTCAAGATTCTTTTTCTAAGGGCTTTCTCAAGTGACCATTGTCACTACCATCTCAATACTCCAGCCATTCAGGATCATGGTTTCTCTCTGCTTGCCCTATAGCACAGCCTCATCCATGTTTTTTTTTTTTTTTTGAAAGATTTTATTTTTCCTTTTTTTCCCAAAGCCCCCCGGTACATAGTTGTGTATTTTTAGTTGTGGTTCCTTCTAGTTGTGGCATGTGGGATGCCGCCTCAGTCTGGCTTGATGAGCAGTGCCATGTTTGTGCCCAGGATTCGAACAGGAGAGACCCTGGGCCACTGAAGTAGAGCATGGGAACTTAACCACTCAGCCATGGGGCCAGCCCCTCATCATGTTTGAGCCATTAATCTAGACTTTACTCTGTTTTCCACTTTTCTTTGTTGTTTTGTGAAAATAGATAATCTGGCTCACAAGGGGTGTGTATATGTATCTTCAGTTTAGTGATCTCCACAGGATGCATAGCTCCTTTCTTGCTTCTATGTGGCAAACACATGCCCACCCAGTATCTCCCAGGATGTGTAACCACCTTACAGGCCAGACATAATAGAGAGAAGCTGAAAGATAGAGTAGCGTGTCCCCTCGACCACCAGTATAAGGTCTGATTTCCAAGTGTGATCACAGGATCCTCTTTTTTACCAAAGACATGCCAGAATGTCCACTTGCTTTAGAGGAGGCTCAATACAGAGAAGGGGCCTCATTCTTTGGTCTAAACACCTAAGATGTTTCATCTTTTGTGCTAATTCTCATTAGTCAAGAGTGTTCTTCTGGAGCACTGTGTTTCATATTGATAGATTTTATTATTTTCTTCAGCTTTATAGAGTTATAATTGACAAATGAAATTGTAATATATTTAAAGAGTACAGTGGGATGATTTGATACATGTATACGTGGCGACAGGATTCCCATCATTGAGTTAATTAACACATCCACCACCTCACATATTTACTTTTTTTGGTGAAAACATTTAAGTTCTACTCACTTAGCATATTTCAATTACATTAAATTGTTATCAATACAGTTGCCGTGTTTTACATTAGACCCTCAGAACTTATTCACTTGTAACTGAAATTTTGTAACCTTTTACTAGCCTCTGCCTATTCCCCCCACCTCCCAGCCCTAGGCACCCATCATTCTACTTACTGTTCCTAACAGTTCATATTTTTTATTTTAATTTCTTCTTAGATTCCACATATAAGTTATGTCATGTAGTATTTGTGTTTCTCTGGGTTATTTCACTTAGCATAATGCTTTCCATGTCTATTCATGTTGTCGCAAATGGCAGGATTTTCTTCTTTTTTGAGGATGAATAATATTCCATTGTGTGTGTGTGTGTGTGTCTGTATATACATATATATATATATATATATGTATATATACATGTAACCGTATATATGCACCACATTTTTTTGCATTCATCTGTCAACAGACACTTCGATTTTTCCATACCTTGGCTATTGTGAATAATGCTGAAATGACCATGGGAGTACAGACATCTCTTTGAAATAGTGACTTCTCGGAAGTGGGGCTGCTAGATCATATGGTAGTTTTATTTTTAATTTTTTGAGGAACCTCCATACTGTTTTCCCTACTGCTGCACCAATTTACATGGCCACCAACAGTGTAAAAATGTTTCTTTTTTTCCACATCCTCACTAGTATTTGTTATCTCTTGTCTTTTTTATAAAAGCTATCCTAACAGGAATGAGATGATATCTTCCTGTGGTTTTGATTTGCGTTTCCCTGATGCTTAGAGATGTTGAGCACCTTTTCATGTACCTGTTGACCATTTCTACATCATCTTTACAAAAATGTCTATTCAGATTTTATGTTCATTTTTTAAACTGGGTTGTTTTTGTGCTATTGAGTTGTATGAGTTCCCTGTGTATTTTAGATATTAACCCCTTATCAGATACATGGTTTGAAAAGATTTTCTCCCATTCCATAAGCAGGCTTTTTATTTTGTTGATTGTTTCCTTTGCTGTGGAAAGTGTTTTTAGTTTGATGTAACTGCACGTATTTATTTTTCCTTTTGTTACCTTTGCTTTCGGTGGCAAATCAAAAACTCATCACCAAGACCGATGTCAAGGAGCTTACCTACTATGTTTTCTTCTAGGAGTTTTACAGTTTCAGGTCTTATGTTCAAATTTTTAATCGATTTTGAGTTTACTTTTGTGCATGGTTTAAGGTATGGGTCCAGTTTCATTCTTTTGCACGTTACTGTCAATTTTTCCCAACACCATTTATTGAAGGGACTATTCTTTCCCCATTGCATATTCTTGGCTTCTTTATATTAAATTCATTGACTATATATGTGTGGGTTTATTTCTGGGCTCTATATTCTGTTCCATTAATCTGTGTGTCTGTTTTTATGCCACTACCATACTGTTATGATTACTGTAGCTTTGTAAGAGAGTTTGAAATCAGGGAGTGTGATGCCTCCATCTTCCTTCTTCTTTCTCAAGATTGTCTTGGCTATTTGGGGTCTTTCATGTTTCCATAGAAATTTTAGGACTATTTGTTCTATTCTTTGAAAAATTCTGTTGGAAATTTGATAGGGATTTTGTTGAATCTGTAGATTGCTTTGGGCAGTATGGACATTTAAAAATATAAATTCTTTCGGTTCATAAGCATGGAATATCTTCCCATTTATTTGTGTCTCCTTCAACTTCTTTCATGTTTCTTACAGTTTTTAGTGTATAAGTCTTTTAACTCCTTGATTAAATTTATTTGTAGGAATTTTATTCTTTCTGATGCAATTATAAATGAGAATGTTTCTTCACTTCTCTTTCTGATAGTTCATTATTAGTGTATATATATATATACAACTGATTTTTGTATGTAGATTTTGTACCCTGCAACTTTACTGAAATAGTTTATTAGTTCTAACAGTTTTTGGGTGGCATCTTTAGGTTTTCTCTATATAATTATATCATGGCATCTGCAAATAGTGACAGTTTAACATCTTTCCTTCTTGTTTGGATGCCTTTTATTTCTTTTCTTGCCTAATTGATCTAGCTAGGACAACGTTGAATAAAAGTGGCAAGAATGGGTATCCTTGTCTTGTTCCTGATCATAGAGGAAAAGCTTTCAGCCTTTTAAGGATTGAGTATGATTTAGCTCTGGGCTTGTCAAATATGGCCTTTATTATGTTCTCTCTATATCCACTTTGTTGAGCATTTTCATCATAAATGGATGTTGAATTTTGTCAAATGCTTTTTGTGCATCTATTGAGATGATCATATGATTTTTTGTCCTTCATTTTGTTAATCTAGTGTATCACATTGATTGATTTGCAGATGTTGAATCATCGTTACATCCTGGAATAAATCCTACTTGATCATGGTGTATGATCCTTTTAATGTATTCTTGAATTCAGTATGCTAAGTTTGTTGAGTGTTTTTGCATCTACGTTCATCAGGGATATTGGTCTGGAATTTTCTTTTTTTGTGGTGTCCTTGTCTGGTTTTGCTATCAGGGTCATTCTGGCCTCATAAAATGTATTTTGAAGTGTTCATTCCTGTTCTGTTTTGGAACTGTTTGAGAAAGATTAGTATTAATTCTTTTTAAAATATTTGGTGGAATTCACCATTGAAGCCCTTTGGTCCTGGGCTTTTGTTTGTTGGGAGATTTTGAGTATTTATTCAGTGTCCTTACTAGTAATCAATATGTTCAGATTTTCTATTTCTTCATGATTCAGTCTTGGTAGGTAGGTTGTATGTTTCTAGGTATTTATCCATTTCTTCTAGGTTGTCCAAGTTTGTGGTATATAATTGTTCATGGTAATATCTCATGATTCTTTGTATTTCTGTGGTATCAGTTATAACATCGCCTCTTTCATTTTTTTTCATTTATTTTTTTTGGTGAGGAAAATGGGCCCTGAGCTAACATCTCTTGCCAATCTTCCTCTTTTTGCTTGTGGAATATTGTCACTGAGCTGACATCTGTGTCACTCTTCTTCTATTTTGCATGTGGGATGCTGCCACAGCATGGCTTGATGAGCAGTGTG
Source organism: Equus quagga (assembly GCF_021613505.1). Lineage (NCBI taxonomy): Eukaryota > Metazoa > Chordata > Mammalia > Perissodactyla > Equidae > Equus > Equus quagga. The sequence goes on along the minus strand of NC_060273.1, from coordinate 64,972,128 downwards.
TAGGTCCATGCCCAAGATCCAAACCTGTGAACTCCAGGCCGCCAAAGCTGAGCATGTGAACTTAACCACTATGCCAGCAGGGCAGCCCCATCTTCTTTCATTTTTGATTTAATTTATTTGAATTCTCTCTGTTCTGGTGAATCTGGCCAAGGGTTCATCTATTTTGTTTATCTTTGAAAAAATTAGTGCTTAGTTTCATTGATCTTTTCTATTATCTTTTTTAGTCACTATTTTATTTATTTCCACTCTGAGCTTTGTTATTTCCTTCCTTCTGCTAACTTTGGGCTTAGATTGCTCTTTTTCTAGTCCTTGAGGTGCAATGTTAGGTTATTTGAGATCTTTTTTACCCCTTAATTAGACATTTATCCCTTTAAACTTCAATTTTAGAATTGCTTTTGTGGCATCTCATAAATTTTGATATGTTGTGTTTCCATTTTCATTGTCTCAGGATATTTTTTGATTTCTCATTTGATTTCTAGTTTAACCCATTCAGGAGGATGTTTAATCTCCACATATTTGTGAATTTTCCAGTTTTCTTCTTGTAATTGATTTCTAGTTTCATACCATTGTGATCAGAAAAGATGTTTGATATTATTTCAAACTTCCTAAATATATTAACACTTGTTTTATGGCCAAACATATGATCTAGCATGACAATATTCTGTGTGTGCTTGAGAGGACTGTATATTCTACTGCTATTGAATTGAATGTTCTATATATATCTAATAGATCCATTTGGTCAAATGTTTAAAGCTTCCATATTGATTTTTCTGACTAGATGATGCATGTAGTGTTGAAATCCATTTTCAATACTTTGTCTCTTAATTTTTATACTAGAGTTATAGATAATTTACCAGTAACCATTATAACATAAAGTATTTTGTATTTAACTAAATATTTACCTTTACTAGTGAGTTTTATACTATCATATGTTTTCCTGTTACTAATTAGTATTCTTTTGTTTCTGCTTGTATAACTCTCTTTAACATTTCTTGTAAGTCTGGTCTAGTGGTGATGGACTCCTTCAGCTTTTGCTTATCTGGAAAACTCTTTATCTCTTCTTGAATTCTAAAGGACAACTTTGCTGGACAGCATGCTCTTGGTTGGTGGGTTTTTTTCTTTCACTACTTTGAAGACATCGTGCCACTCTCTTCTGACCTGAAAAATTTCTGCTGAAAAATCTGCTGATTGTTCCTTTATGTGTATCAAGTTGTTTTTCTCTTGCTGCTTTTAAGATTCTCTCCTTGTCTTTAAATTTTGATAATTTAGTTATAATGTGTTTCAGTGTTGGTTTCTTGGTTTCATCTTCTTCGAAGCTTTGTTTACTTCCTGGATATGGATGTCTGTTTCTTTCCCCAGGTTATGGAAGTTTTCAGCCATTATTTCTTTGAATAAGCTTCCTGCCCTTTTCTCTTTTTCTTCTTCTTCTGCAACCCCTATAACATGTATATTTGTGTGCTTGATTGTATCCCACAAGTCCTTTAAGCTATCTTTACTCTCTTTCTGTTCTTTTTTCTCCTCTGATTGGATGGATTCCACTGCCCTGTTTTTGAGTTCACTGATCCTTTGTTTCACTTAATCTAGACTGTTGTTGAAACTTCTATTGAATTTTTCTCTTTAGTTACTGTCTTTTTCAGCTCTATAATTTCTGTTTGATACTTCCTTATATTTTCTATCTCTTTATTGAAATTCTCACTTTTTTCATACTTTGCTCTCTTGACCTCAATGAGCATCTTTATGACTATTATTTTGAACTCTCTATCAGGTAAATCACTTATCTCTGTTTCACTAAAATCAGTTTCTGGAGATTTATCATGTTCTTTTGTTTGCAACATAACCTCTTGTTTCTTCATTTTTCTTAACTCTGTTGGTTTCTGCACATTCGATAAAATAGCCACTTCTTCTAGTCTTAACAGACTGGTCTTATACAGGAGATGAACCTAATCAATCAACTTGACCAAAGATCCTGGTTGCTCCTCAAACATTTGTGGATGTTCAAGCCACCATCTTTATTCTTGGTGCCTCCCAGCCATTGAAGGTGTGCCAAAACCTGTCCATGTCCTAAAGAGGAGGATCACAGTTAGTATCTAGATGCAGGCTGATCAGAAGCCAGGCCCTCAGGTAGCAGCCAGAAAAGTATGTGGTCAACTCTTTCAGGGCAAAACTAGAATATGGGTGTTTTTTCCTGGCCCCTCTGCATGGAGTCTGTGTGGAGAGATGTGGGGGGTGCTCCTGTGCTTGTTTAAAAAGCACTTCTTTGTTTGCTATAGTCCTATTGTAATTGTGAATGCAAGCCCTGTTGGCTGTCAGAACTAGATGATTTTGCAGTCTATCTCCTGGGTGATAGCCATAAAAATTGGCATTCTAAGTGTGTGGAGAAAGTCCTCCTAGGGAGATAGTGGTGATTAGTTTATTTTATGGAATGAATTGGATGGTGAAGGCAAATGAAGTACCCACTGCCTCTTTTGAGCTTCAGGAAGGATCCCAGTTAGCACCTAGATGTGTGATAATTAGAAGCCACATCCTCAGAGAGCAGCTTGTAAATCAGACAGTCAAACTTCTTCCAGGGATATACCGGGAGAAGAGCGCTGTTGTCTTTCCCGCTGCACTGAGCCCTGTGGGGTAGTCATGGCAAGTGCTCAAAAGAGCCTGTTAACAACTGCTTCTTTGTTTGCTGTAGTCCTGATGGACTTGTGAATGCGAGCCCCATTCTCTTTCAGAGTTAAGTGTTTTAGAGGCCCATCCCTTGCTTGGGAACCTTAAAAATCGGGGTGCTGAACATGTAGTCCAAACCCTTCGCTCCTCAGTTTGAAGATGGGAGTTGGATGTTCCCTCCCAATTGTACGACGTTGTGCCATTGGTTGGAGTTATAGCCTTTCTTAACCATTTTGATCTAGGTATTTTCTGATTCACCTGATGTATAGGAATCACTTCGCTGGGTTCATGGATTTCTCTCAGAGGGAATTTTTGCATGTATAGCTGCACTTTCAGTGTGTCCTTGGGAGGAAGAAAATTCAGGAGCCTCTTATGTTGCCATCTGGTCTGGAGTCAAGACCTACTCCAAACAGGCTTTTATTTCTGCCAGTATGTTTCCAAGTTTATTATAAAGGAATACAACCCAGAAACACCCAAGTGGAAGAGAATCACAGGATAAGCTGTGGGGTGGGTGTGGGCACTTCACCCTCCTGACACCACCACTTGTTGACCAACTTGGAAACTCCACATGTTGATAGACTTTCAAGTCACAAATGGGTTCCAGGGAAAGAGTTCAGTGCTTGGTTTTGATGGCTGCAGGATGGAAGAGTGGCAGTATTCAAGTTGTAGACGTCCCAGTCCTGGCCTATATCCTCAAGAAACTACTGGTTTCAAAAAGTAGGACAAGAAAAAGCTAGAGGACCAGAGGTTGTTTCAATTGCAAGTGGACTCATACATAATAGACCTTTACCTGAACATGTTAAGATTTAAAATACTAAGTAGACAATCATTTAGAGTAAATTATTTGGGCAGTTAATACTCTCTGTAAAAAAATATGTTTAATACATGAAACGCTCCTATTTTTATTTTTGAGAAATTACTAGCCATATTGTAATTTAAATAATATACATTGGTGGAGGAAAAACAGTCAAAGGTATTACATTATGCTTGGGAATTTAAGCTATTTTATATACATGAACTACAGATGAAATAACACAGTGACAAAATAAATCACTGGAATTTGAATTGATTAAATGTAATACCTTGAAGTGATTAAAATTACAATAGAATTTAAATTTATGAGTAATATATTACCTTAAATTGATTAATAATATTATAACATTGTCCTAATATAATTCCGTAAAGAATTAAGCTCCTTTGGAGTCCTGGCTCTGCCTTTACTGCTTGTATGATCTTGGGCCAGATAGTTAAACCATTTGCAGCTCAATTGCCCAAACTCAAAAATGGAAATAGCACAAATCCCACAGGGTTGTTGTGAGGAGTACAATCAGGTAATCACATAACACATACTGAGCATACCGTAAGTGCTCAATAAATAATAACTGTGGTGGTAGGGAAAACTGAAACAGAAATAGACTAAGATGGTGTCCATTATTGCTAAATTTTAATGTTTTTTAGGGAATATTCATTTCTCTGTTATTTTATCCTATTTCCATTGTAAATGGTGTTGCCAAAATTATTAACCAGTTGGTTAATATTTGGTTTTGATCTAGTAACCTCATTTAAACCCTGTGCTAGACTGTTTCATGAAACAATTACCATGTTCAAACAAAGAAAACTATTCATTAGTCTTGCCTTATGCTTCCATATGCTTAGCATTAATCATTGTTTAGCTGGATAAACAGGGGTTTGCATTTTATTCTTGATGCCATTAGGGAAATTAGTGTAAATGAGAAATTTCATTGTAAAAAGCCCTCAGATATACCAGGGGCTTTCACATCCAAATGTTACATGATATCATTTAACATTCTTTTAATCAGAAGTCAGCTTTTTTGTATAATGTTAGAAAATTGTTTTGACTCATTTTTTATACAAGAATTGGAAAATGAAAAAAAGCACCAAGAAAGTTAAAACATTCATAATGTTCTCTCACCATCCAGTAATAACCACTGTTACTACATTGATATATATGCTATTTTTTTTCCCTGTGAGTATATATATACCTATGTTTTTTATGAAGTTCTTGTCACTCAAGTCCAAACATGCTCTTCTGGACCTTGCTTTGTGATGCTGTGGCTAGGACTGAGCAGATGATATCCCTTGTTATATAATCTCAGTTGGTAGGTCCTGCCAGCTGAGAGAGTAAGATAAAAACTGGAAAGACAGTAGTTTGGCAGAGGGAATTGCTTTTTTATCTTTCCTCATTATTCTGTCAACTGCATCTCACCAAGAGCTCCACTACCAGAGGCAGCAGTGGATTCCTGTATTGGTTGGGGTTCGATTCCATATTATTCCCACACCACCGGAATGAAACTCAGGCACCCTTTCCTGAGAGCTGTGGGTTTCAGCTTTGTGGAGCCTCCCTCCCAGCTCTGAAGGCACCAACACCAGTGAAGGAGGGCCCCTCCTCAGACTTCTAGGTCCTAGGTCCCTGGTGGCTTCTTTGGAGCTTCTCAGTTCTGATCACTGCGATTTTCTTCTTTGTTACCAAGCCCTCGGGGCTGTAGCTGCTCAGGGTGGTTACTAGATGTTGCCCTTTGCCTCTCTGGGACTCCTCTATCTCTTGAACCATTTCCACATATTCTATTTGTTAAAAGCATTGATGGCCCCTGAGTGGTATGCTCAATATAGAGATGATTCTGAGCTTTTTCATTCCATTTTCATCCTCTGCTTGAGCATTATTCGTGTGACCCCTAACCACCTTTCACAAACCAAATGCACACTTTATGCATCTGCTGAAGTACAGAAGTTTCAGACTATAATATCATGATGGACCAGCCAACGTGTCAGTCTTTTCAGTATTGCAATCTTTGCACATCTTGATTTGTTTAGCTGTTTAATATTACAGACATTTAATCTTCATTTTATAAAAATGAAGGAAAAGAAAAAAAGGCAAAAGTGTCGATACTGAACACATACCTTGGTGGTTGTGAATTTAATATAATTTGGTAAAAATTTGGAGCTCAGAAAAATTGAGGCAGATGTATTGTTCATCACTAGTTGATATTAGGCCTTAAGCCAGTCAACACGTGTTCTATTATGAAAGAAAAAAAAAATTAATAGTGTATCCCAAATGCTACCATATATTATAAAAGATTATGTCTGAAAAACTAGATATAATTAGGAATATAATACATATTTTAGCTCTCTGGGGATAAAGCCTGCCTTAGCACACTTAACTATGGCTAAAAGAGTTTCTTACACCTAAGTCTGACACACATTTTGCATTTATCAAAGAAGAAGCTTTCCACAAATATTTTTTCTATTAAAATGGCATATGGACTATGCAATGCTTCATAATCTGCCTGTTGCACTTAATCTATGATGAATATCTTCACATGCCATTAATAACTCTCCCAATAAATGGTTCTTAATAGTCATTATTGAAATAATTCCCCGTTGTCAGATATTTATATTGTTTCTAATGTTCCAATGGCAAAATAAAGCCTTTCAGATTTTTCCTGTAGATAAATCTTTGCATAAATTCTTAAAGATTCCCTTAGAAAATTGCCCTGAATGTGAAACTGAGGGGTCAAAGTGTATAACCTTTTTTTTCAGCCTTTTGATATATACTGCCAATTGCCCTCCAGAAATGGTGTCCCAGGGACACTTCCACTAGCAATGACTGAGGATATGCATTTTCCAACCCTGACTAATTAATTTGAAACAACAACATAAACAACATTTTTGCTTACCTACTTCATAGCACTGTCTTGGTTAAAATTTTTTAAATCATATGTTGACTTACTGTTTGTTCCCACATATTAAAATTTCCATTAATTATTTAGAACCTAATCATTTCATTTCCTTTTTTTTCTTTTCGTAAATTGCTTGGCTTTTATAGCTCTACTAGGGTTGAAAGAGAGCCAAAGGAGTAAAAGAGATTAATAAGAAAAGGAAAATAGAAAATAAAGGCCAAGTAAAGGGATGAAGCACCATACCATTCAGTAAATTTTAAGGCAAAAGCTGTGAGAAATTGTGGCTTATATTTGTTTTTTGCTTTCAAATCTTAATTATGTATGATTTTTATACCTATATTCTTGGACATGTTGGTTCTTATCTCTCCATGATTCTCTTTCTCTTTGGTTCTTTCTTAAATAATCATCTTAGGTTACTGCAAAGCCCCAACCAAAAAGGAAGAAGGGAGGGAGGGAGTGTCATAGTCCATTTGGACTGCTTTAACAAAATACCCTAGACTGGGTGGCTTATAAACAACAGAAATTTGTATCTTACAATTCTGGAGGCTGAAAGTCCAAGATCAGGCCACCAGCATGGTTGTGTTCTCTGGTGAGAACCATCTTCCTGTTTCATAGATGGTTTCCTCTCACTGTGTCCTCACGTGCTGGATAGGGCTAGGGAGCTCTGTGAAGGCTCTGTTGTAGGAGCATTAATCCTATTCATTAGGGCTCCACCCTCAGGACTTGAGCACCTACAACACACCCCACCTTCTAATACCACCACACTTGGGGTTAGTATTCAACATATGAATTTTGGGATGATAGACCATCCCAGGGAGGGAGGGAAGGAAGGAAAGGAAAAAGGAAGGAGGGAAAAAGGGAGGAAAAGGCTAACCTTTCTTCTGACCCCAAACTGGCTCTCACTTCTTCCCTCTTCACCTCTCTATCCCCTCTCCATGCTACTCCCTCTTAATTCCCTTTGTAAATATATTTCCTGTGTTGGGAATACCACCATCCGTTCTTTTCTGCTTCACAACTGTGTTTATTCTTTCATTCATCCATAAGACACTATGTGTGTGTGGAGGGAACAAAGGAAACATAAAAGATCTTTACTGATCAGGACAGGTACAGATGATAGCTAAGTAGTCTAGGAGTTCTTGGAGCAGGTCTAACTAGAAACTTGGCCTTATAGTAACTGTGTATAGGTGATTTTTTTTAAAGATTTTATTTTTCATTTTTCTCCCCAAAACCCCCCAGTACATAGTTGTCTATTTTTAGTTGTGGGTCCTTCTATTTGTGGCATGTGGGATGCCGCCTCAGTATGGCTTCATGAGTGGTGCCATGTCCGTGTCCAGGATCTGAAATGGTGAAACCCTGGGCCGCCGAAGTGGAGTGCGTGAACTTAACCACTCGGCCACGGGGCCGGCCCCGATTATTTTTGTATTCGCATTAGAAATAAACTTAATTTTTTCTCCTTCATTCAGTAATAATAATTTTTTGAGTACTTGGATTGTGAGACACTGTAATGGGCACTTTGCATTTATTAATTCATTTACTTTTGCCAACAGTCTTATGGAATAGGTACTATTATGAGATCTGAGGCTTGGCGTGGTTGGTGACTTAGTGAGTGAGTGGTTGGACTGAGATTCTGGCTCCAGGGTCCCTATTCTTGCACTTCACTCTATTGCCTTTCAGAAATGGCTCTCTATGGACCATGGCTGTCTAAATGTGAAGGAACTAATGATTTCCTCTTGGTTGTTTATTTGAGAACTCAAACAGTACAAAAAATCCTTACTGGGATTTTAATGGACATCACTAGGAAATCTCTCACAATATCCCTTTTCTATTTGAGATGTGACAGAGTCCTCTTTTGTCAGAACGTTACAGACTTGAGATATATTCAGTGTGGCAAATGTGTTTAGAATCAGGACTTTCTAGTGAATGAGTATTTTAACAATTATCTACTTGGCACAAAGAAAAGGTGGCACATATGCAATAACCCCACTCCCTCAACATAGACACACCTGTGTGTCCATGAACACACACACACACACACACACCCCTTCTTGCCTTAGTGAAAAAAAAAATCTGAACCTTCAGCCTGTGCGAATAGACATGATCCTTGAAGGCTTCTCAACACTTAGCTTTAGAGAAATTTATCATTTGAATGGATTCAGAGCTTGTGATAAAGCTGACTTGCTTTCCCTCATCAGTCCAATCAATTCCATAGAACAAGAGCAAGCCAAAGCCCAAAGAGATTTTTGGTGTGGTTACGTTGTCTATTGGCTCAAAACCAGACTTCTGTCAGTTGTTGAGTCAAGAATGGAAACACGTCTGCCTGACAGATTTTGGAAGGAGTAAATGAAAGGATGTATGCAAAGTCCTTTATTTACTTTTAGGAAATGGCAACTATGAGGCAAGTTGCTGCTTCACTAACCTCAACTCTATTGTTAGTCATGGTATTAATAGAGGCCAGTAGAGGAAAAAAAGAAAGAACACTGAACTGGGAGGGTGGGAATTCCTCAGTTACAAGTGTGACTGATGCCTTTTGGCTTTCTCAAATTTGGCAAATTACTTTACCTTTCCATGCCTCTATTCCTTCCTTTTTAAAATAATGACATTGTATTAGCAATAGTTTTGAGCTTTTGTAGATCATTCACCCACCAAAAATCTGTAAACTTCATGAAGGCAGCGCTCTCTGTCAATTTAGGGGCATCATCCCCAGTGCCAGATATATATGAGAGGCTTTAGTGCTGAGTGAATAAATGACTAGTTAATTAATAAATGCCATTGATCTTTCCATGCCACTTCACAGAAGACATAAACTCAAAAAGTTGTTTCCATTTTCAAAGCTTCATGAACTGCAGGTCATTGGGCCTCAGATGAAGAAACCTATTGCCTACAGATTTTCTTTTAACTTTAGTGTTCTACTAAAGGTCCTGTGAAAATAGTATTGTATAAAAGAAATTTAAAAAATACCCAGGTAGCCGGCCCTGTGGCATAGTGGTTAAGTTCAGCGCGCTCTGCTTCCGTGGCCTGGGTTCACTGGTTCAGATCCCAGGAACAGAACTACACCACTCCTCAGCCATGCTGTGGTGGCAGCCCACATATAAAGTGGAGGAAAATTGTCTCAGGTGTTAACTCAGAATTAATCTTCCTCAAGCAAAAAAGAAGATTGGCAACAGATATAAGCTCAGGGCTAATCTTCCTCAGCCTATATATAGATAGATAGATAGAGATAGAGATACAGATATATAGGTATGTAGATAAATGGAAAGACAACTTGTGCTCATGGATAGGAAGATTTAACATTGTTAAAATGTCCATATTACCCAAAGTGATCTACAGATTTGATGCAATCCCTATAAAAATCCAAATGATATTTTTTTTGAAATAGAGAAAAACATCCTAAAATTCATATGGAATTTCAAGGGACCCCAAATAGTCGAAAGAGTCTTAAAAGAGAAGAACAAAGTTGGAAGCCTCATATTTCTTGATTTTAAAACACACTACATAGCAACAGTAATCAAGATTGTGTGGTACTGGCATAAAGGCAGATATATAGACCAATGGAACAGAATAGAGAGCCCAGAAATAAACTCACATATATGGCCAAATGATTTTCAACAAAGATACCAAGATTTCAAAATGGGAAATAAAATCTCTTCAATAGATGGTGTTGGGCCAATTGGGTATCTGCCTACAGAAAAATGAAATTGGATCCTTACCTCATGCTATATACAAATATTAACTCAAAATATATTAAAAACCTAAACATAAAACCTACTACTATAAAACTCCTAGAAGAAAACATAGGAGAAATTTTCATGACATTGAATTTGACAATGATTTCTTGGACATGATGCCGAAAGCAGAGGCAACAAAAGCAAAACTAGACAAACGGGACTGCATGAAACTTACAATTTTTATGCAATAATGGAAGTGTCAAGACTGGAAAGGCAACTTATGCAGTGGGAGAAAATATTTGCATATACCACGTAATAGTTGATATCCAGAATATATAAGGAACATCTACAGCTCAACAACAACAAAATCCTGATGAAAAAATGGGGAAAGGACTTGAATAGATGCTTCTCCAAAGAAGATATATAAATGGCCACAATGCATATGAAAAGTTGTTCAACATGACTAATCATAGGAGAAATGAAAATCAAAACCATAATGAGATATCATCTCACACCCATTAGGATGGCCACTACCAAAAGAACAGAAAGTAACAAGTGTTGATGAGGACATGTAGATATTGGAACTGTTGTGCACTGTTGGTGGGAATGTAAAATGGTGCCACAGTTATGGAAAACGTAGAAAGTTTCCTCAAAAAACTAAAAATAGAATTACTAGGTGATCGAGCAGTCTACCTTCTGGGTATATATCCAAAAGAATTCAAAGGAGGATCTTGAAGAGATATTTGCGCACCTTTGTTCATTGAAGCATTGTTCACAAGAGCCCCAAGGAGGAACCAACCCAAATGTCCATTGGCAGATGAATGGATAAGTAAAACATGATATATACATACAAAAGAATATTATGCAGCTTTTAAAAAGAAGGAAATTCCTTTGCTACAACATAGACAGACCTCTGGGACATTATGCTAAGTGAAACAAGCCAGTCACAAAAGGCCAAATACGTTATTATTCTATTCATATGGCATATCAAAAGTCGTTAAAATCACAGAAACAAAGTAGAAAGGTGGTTGCCAAGTGCTGAGGAGAGGCAGGAGGGGGAATTAGTAATTCATGGGTATAGAATTGGAGTTTTGCAAGATGAAAAAGATCTAGAGTTCTGTCGCACAACAGTGTGAATATACTACACTACTGAATGGTACACTTAAAAATGAAGATGGTAAATTTAATGTTGTGCTTTTTATCACAAGAAAAAAACGTTATGAGCATAACACACAAGTACGCAATAAATTTCAGCTATTATTTTTATTTTTTAAATGGTACGTTTAATAATTTAAAAACTGAGGAACCCAAAGTCTCACCTTTGCAGAAGCTGTAGCCCAGAAAATAGCTTCAGTAAACATGTTGATCTGCCTTCTTCACTCCCACTGCAGCAACGAGCAAGGCTGGAATCAACGCACAATGCCAAGACGTCTCACATTGACATTCAAGTATAACCATGGGAGGTTTTAGTTGGAAGCCCACGTTTAACAGGGAAACCACAGTCTGTTGGTAAATTTGCCAGTATCATAGGACCATGGAAATTGCAAATAAGTCCAGTTTTGGAGGTAATGTGATGAGTGTTTTCTAAGGCGAAAATGTGTTATTAAAATCAAATAAATGCTTCATGCTGCAGGAAGGAAGAGGACAAGTCCATAATTCCCAAGGTTTTATTCTTTCTTTTTTTTTTAATCTAATAAGTGCTTTATCACTTTCGGTTTTCTCAGCCCGAGCCAGGGATGTTTGGGAGTTATTATGAGATTTGAAAGAATGCTGAGTTTTTGATCTTGTCAGGACTGAAAGTGTTTTATAAATGTCAGAGTTGGTGTGTGGGAATCTAGGACACTGCTCCAGTGTGTACCTTGTAAGAGTCAGCTAATGAGGCCACAGGAGAGCAACCATCTGAGCGACTCCTGGAGTGGTCCTGACTTTGAAAACAGCTCTCTGGATCTGCTTAGTGAAAGAATTTCATGTTGTTGTTGATGATATTGCAAACAAGAATCCAGGTTTACATTAACTGATTCTAAGCACTATTCCTTTATAACCTTAAAAACATGGCTGATCCCCTGGCCGCCTCATTATTTGAGGGAAGACATAATACGAGGGTTTCTTTCTTGACCCCTGCTGTTAAAATAATCTCTTGATTGGGTGTGACCCTCTCAATGTTGAATTCTTCCTGGATAGTTTCCTTATACTGAATTATTATCCTTTGATTCCCCGGAACTTAGTACTGTTCTCAGTATAATTCCCAACACATGGTAGGTTTAAAATAAGTACTTTCTCAGTGAATGTATGAAAACCAAACTGGCTTACAGTTTTGTTTACCACTATGATTCTGTTGTTTATATGGCCTCTGATTTTTAAGTGTCTGAGCTTTGTTATGGCCCTTGAGTTAACTGAAAAGGTGCAAAGCTAAGGATGAATTGTCTCAGTTGTAGTTTGTTTTTAGCACTGAGATGCCTTAACCTTCAGTGATCAAGCAAAAGCCATAGAGAAACATTTGTATTGGAAAAGCCCCTTCCAAAATATTACATTTAGAGGAGAGGTTCATGGTTCTGAATAGTAAGGTTACAGCTCCCAGGTTTTGAAGACACAGATCAACTGGCTGCTTCATGAAGGGTCTCCCAGGGACGTCAGGATCAAGATACAATGGGAAGTACTAGAGTGTTTGTGGATAATACAGAGTAATAGCTGAGGTTCTTTTGTTTGTTTTTAATTAAAAAGACTGCAGCTTGAGGGGCCTGCCTGGTGGCGCAGCAGTTAAGTTCACACGTTCCGCTTCGGCGGCCCATGGTTCACTGGTTCAGATCCCGGGTGCAGACATGGCACTGCTTGTCCAGCCATGCTGTGGTAGGCGTCCCACATATAAAGTAGTGGAAGATGGGCATGGATGTTAGCTCAGGGCCAGTCTTCCTCAGTTAAAAGAGAAGGATTGGCAGTAGTTACCTTAGGGCTAATCTTCCTCAAAAAAAAAAAACAGACTGCAGCTTGAAAGTTACTAGCTTTAATGCAAGTGGGCATGGGCAAGGATGTGCTCTGCTTGGTTCTTCTGTCTCATGCTTAGCAGTGTGTTCCATTAAATATGGGTTATAAATGTTTTAATTGATGTCTTCTATAAAAAGTGGATTCTGTGGTCAAGCAAGTTGGAGAAATAATGGATTTAACAAAGTAAGATTTTTCAAAGCTTTGATAAAGGCTTTGGGACTCTCTAGGAAGGCGTCAAAGGATACATCATATCCCAAAGATTTTGATCATGAAAGCCTTTTTATATGAAAATTTTCCAGAATTAGTGTTTTATAGAAGCCACCTGGGGAAACCATACTCTATTTTGAATGTAAATTCATACACTTTTTATTAGTTTCTATATTTTCTGTAGTGTTCCCTCTACCATTTTTTTCAATTATATTATGTCTATACCCTCTTTTTAAATATCTCTGTTTGGAAATCAAGGCTAGATTATGAGTACTTAGAATTTAAATTCTTGTAGATCACTAAGATAATTAGGACCACAGTGTAATCGTCTTCCCCTGTTGACCATACAAATAAGGAAACACAAAGGAGTAGTTCCTGTGTAGTTTGATATTTGACATTGATAAAGGGTAGCATCAAAAGGACAGGTTTTGAGACATTTATATAATTTTTTATGAGACTTTACAGCTATAAATTCTTGGAATTGTAAAAGTCTTTAATGATTATATATCCCAAACATTTATTCACTTATTTGGTCATCCCACATGTATCGACAATGTTTTGTGTTCCAGACATTAGGCTTCATACTAGGGAAATAAATATGGATAAATATAATGTCTATTCCCACCTGATTCTTGAATTCCCTCAAAATAATATAGAGTTCAAGAAGACTTCCAGCTGGGAGTGGGCTTTCCAGATTTTTGTTGCAAATGTCTCATTTTATCCATTAAGATACCAAAAGGCTGAGTAATGAGATAACTTGCCCAGTATCACAGCTAACTAGTGGCAATGTAGAAATTAAGACACAGGTATTTAGATTCTAGTCCAATGCTTCATCTAGTACTTTAACATTATAACATAAGCATAAGGGAGTAATTTTTTATTAATTAATAATTAAGTCTGTATGGCTAGAAATAGAAATTTCTCCAAGTTGGAAAATATGTTGAGAAAGTTCCAAAGATACGATTTTATTAATCCAATGAATATTTATTGCATGCTGATCATGTACTAAACACTGCTCAGTATTTTGAAGACTACATCCCCATAAAACTTACATTCTAGAGGCTTTCATATTACTTACATCTATAGACTTTACAGATTCTCATGTCTACACTGATGGCTATTGGAAATATTCATAAAAGCAAAAACTGTGGTTTGTGGAAATTGTCATCCTGTTTGTCTCTTGGTTCTGATCCTAATTTACTAGGTCATGGGCAATGAGGTAAATTTTTAATCCTACACAACAATTATTAGGCCTGTATCTCCAGAAGAAAATCTCACTTAAGAGTGAGGGAGAGTAACCTCTCTCTAATAGAGTGGGCAGTGGTGAGCTTTCTGTTGTAGAGTCAGAATAAAAATACCATTTCAGAGGCCAGCCCAGTGATGTAGTGCTTAAGTTCACGTGCTCTGCTTTGGACCAGACCAGCGTTCACAAGTTTGAATCCTGGGCACAGACCTAGCCCTGCTCATCAAGCCACGCTGTGGCAGCATCCCACATAAAATAGAGAAAGATTTGCACAAATGTTAGCTCAGGGACAATCTACCTCACAAAATATAAATAAGTAATCAAAGAAAAGAAAAAAAATACCATTCCGAAAATATAGTTATGATGATGACTTTATAATCCATGTAAATCAGGTATAAGTCAACCAGAATCACTTCTTAAGGGCTTGTGGTATATATAGCAATATGATAAGTATGGTAGGTGACATAAATATGTATATAATTGAAGGTATCTTATTGAAAGAGGTTACAATTTAACCAAGGATGAAACACACACACACACAATAGGACATGAACTGGAGTGTTTCTAGATTGATATCACATCACTGCATGCCAGATGGAGGGTGTAGACAGTGAATCAAATTTGATTTCTTACATTGTTAAAACCTCTCATGTGGGTGTCAGCACATGTGATGTTGACAAGTTATTTCACTCCCCTGAGCCTCAGTTTCTTCATCTGAGAATAGGGAATGGTAACAGTAACTACCTCATGGAGTTGTTGTGAGGAATAAGTGCAGTTATGCAGATGCTCAACGTGATATGTTAGGTAATTGGTGCTCAACAAACTTTGGTTTGTCTTTTCCTTTATTTCCAAAGAAACCTACAGTTGGAGAGACAAGATCTCAAGGAAATGGCAAGATATGGTCTACATAACCACTTAAATATCAGTGGAAGAGCCAGCCCTGATGGCCTAGTAGTTAGTTTGGCACACTCTGCTTTAGCTGCCTGGGGTCGGTTCCCAGGTGCAGAATTACACCACTCATCTGTCAGTGGTCATGCTGTGGTGGTGGCTCACACAGAAGAAGCAGAAGAACTTACAACTACATGCAACTATGTACTGGGGCTTTGTGGGGAAAAAAGAAAAAAAAGGAGGAAAATTGGCAACAGATGCTGCTTAGGGCAAATCTTCCCGTAAAAAAAAAAAAAAAAAAAATCAGTGGAAGAGATTTATAATGAAAGTGAAAACTTGAGTTAGATGTGTTGTTTGGCAATGAGTTACATAGGAATAGAAATAAGTATTTCTAGCACTATAATCTCAAAAGACCAGAGAAAAAGTTGCAGAATGCATGGGAATGCTGAATCTTAAGATACTGGCTGCCCACGTTATTTTCACCCAAACAATATCCATATCCTCTCTTCCACTAATAGCACATAGATTTTTACTGTGGTCAACAGCTCTTCCCACATCATAGCAGGAGGTAAAGCAAAAGTCCATAGTGCACGTTCAGAATAGACTGTTTAGAACTTCCAGGCACCTGGTTACTTTCTTTCTAAAGCCTTATAGTCTGAAAGTCTACTCCATGACCATTCCTTATATATGTTTTGTGGTTAGATTAGTGAGGGTTAGGATTTGTTAACTGCAAGCAACAGAAACCATTAGAGGCTACGTTTGGAGTAAAGAAGGAATAGCAGAAAGGCAAAGAAATGAAAAAGTTACAGTGAGTAGATCAGGCCAATGAAGGGCAGAGTTTATGCTCAAGAATAGTAGAAGACAAGGTTTAAAAGGTTGGATGGAGGTAGACTGTTTAGGCCTTTGGAAAATAACCAATGAGCTCAATTGTATAAACCAGTTTTCTATTGTAATGTCCGAAATCTACTGAGAGAATAACTATCTATAAATTTTATCTTTTTCTCCAGTGTCTGTGAGCTTCCTAACCAATGTATAGGATGCCCTAGGTTCTGTAGAGTAGACTGTCTCTTCTGAGACTATAACTTGAATATACTTTTTATAGAGAAAGGATAGTCACCTCTACCCTAAATGAAATAAATTCTTAACATTTTTGAAGTGTCAGTGCCTTGTTAACTTCAATAGATGCTAATCTCCTGTGTGTGGATGAGGATGTATCATGTGTGGGGAGAAACAATGGACCAGGAGTCCGTGGGATTCTAGTCCTAACTCCATTACCGATGAGCTCCACAAGGACAAGCCTTTAATCATCTCTAGACCTCTGTTCCCTCATTTGTTCCAGGAGATGACCTGTCCTGCCCTGTCTATTTTGCTGAGCCATGTGAGACTTATCTAAGGTTAGTAGGTGAAGCTCCCTTGAAAACCATAAAGAGCTGCTTTTCTCTGTAGATATATGTGTGTGTATGTATAAATAAAATACCATAGAGAGTATAATTATAAGTTAATTTTGGTCAATGTTCCATGACTTCTCAGCGTGAGTGAATTACCTTAGGACACTTGATCTTGTGACTCAGAAACTGTTGAATGTGCTCTGTTATTCAAATATTTAGTTCCAATAAAAATTTCTACCAGAACACAACAAAACAATAGCAACAACAGCATCTAACATTCAGTGAGTGCTCACTATCTGGGAGATACTTAGTGACTTTTTTTCAAATTAATTATGTCTTTTATGTCAGACATGCTTAGCATTGTACATACATTTTTTTTCCTTAAATAAACTTCTTATTTTAGAATAATTTTAGATTTATAGAAGAATTTTGAAGATAGTACAGAGGATTTCCATATACCTCACATCCAGTTTCCCTCTTTTTGTATGTATATTTTTCTTGTAATTCTAAGAACAAATCTATGACATGGGTATTATGATCTTGTTGTTAATGATACAGTCTAAGGGAAGTTTAAGATTTCTTTGTAGTTCTTCTTGTCTTTAGAATTTTTCTCACCAATAAAGTTACTTCGATTAGCTACTTTTTATGTGTGGTTATCAATTTGATATGGAGTTAAGTTTATTTGCTCTTTGTATTTTATATTAGGTTTGGCTTTTATACTTTTTAATTTAATTTAATTTTTTGAAACTATAAAATATTTATTTGTCTGGAGTTAAAACTACATAAAAAGTTGTACTCAGAAAAGTCTCAATCCCATCCTTATTTTTTCTACTTTGTTCCTACATTCCCATAGGTAACTATTTTGTTATTTTCTGATTTATCAATAGTGTGTATATTCAAACACACATGCTACATATATACGCACAGATATGCATATATTTCTGTGCATACATCTGTGCATACATGAACATGGACATCTCTATATATTTATATATATACATTTGTATATATATACTCATATTTATGCTTATTTTTTACCCAAAAGGTAGATATGGTAGATATTCTTTTGCACCGTGATATTTTCACCTGACAGTGTATCCTGGATATCACTCCATATTTGTCCAAAAAGATTCTCTTTTTTCTTTTTGTATGGCAATATAATACTCCACTGTTTGGAGGTATTACAATGTATTCAACCAGGCTTCTGTGGCTAGACATTTCAATTTTTCCCAATATTTTGCTGTCATAATTAATGCCACCATGAATATGCCCCAAGGTTTTGTGCATACATTGTTTAAATCTTGTGGAAATAAACTTTTCAGGTAAATTCCTAGATTGCTGGGTCAGAGGGTGAATGCATGCAGTGTTGTTAGATGTTGCAAAACTCTTCTCCATAGGGGTTGAATCATTATGCACTCCAACTAACAGTGGATGACATTATCTGTTTCCCTGCGGACTCAGCAACATAATTTTTGGTTAGGCTCTTAAATGTGGCCAGTCTGATAGGCAAGAAATATAAAATATATTTGTAATTAATACAAGATGAGTGTGCAGCATTTTAGAGATTAAATTTTTGCCAAGCCAATTGGAGGACACCTTTGCATTTAACCACAAGAATATAATAGATATTGTGGACTGTGCCTTTAAAAATGGATAATTTTGCTTACTACAACAAAGGTTTTTTCTTTGTGTCTCACTTTTTCTTAGAGTATTTGTGTAGCATATAGATATGTGTCCAAAGGGAACAAGTCATTTTTTACATGAAAATGCATCATATTATTTGAAGGTGACTCTCTAGGCTTTTAAAAAGACTAATAGTTTTTTCTATGCACTCAGCCACATGTTTACAGGCTCTGTTATCAGGATGATTGAATGATAAGACCTCAACTGAAATGTTTACTGTATCAAAAAATGTTAATATAATATACTTTTATTGGTGAACAAATCCTTTGGAGCTTGCCCATGGTGTTTTATTTGAAATGTACTGAGAAAGGATGATGTAGATCAGAGAAGCACCTGCCTGCAGATGTCCTTTGGAAATTTTAGTTTTCACCATTTTGAGAAAGGCAAAAATCAGCTGAATGGGTGGGTATGACCCCTTCTACTCTTCATCAGAGGTCGTTGCACCTACATTCTGATGGTTTCAAGATGCTTGAAATACATATTTTTTTTTAAAAACCAACAAATTGTAATGGGACAAAAATGCAGTAAAATAGTAAGGAAGGTACATGACTTTCAGTCCTAGCGCTGTCCTTTATAACATAAAGGAAGTCATTTTATATTTCTGGTTCTCAATATTTCCCACCTCTGAATGTGAGCAGTTTGGACTAGTTGATCTTTAATGTCCTTTGTGCTCTGAAAATGTATTCTTCGTTCTAATTAGACTATCAATCTTTGCTGTCTTCACTTAACCTGTGACACTTCCATAGGGAGTATCTAGGTCTCTGTCAAAATTAGGTTATTTTGAGCTTTCTAAATCTTTCTTAAAATTTTTATTTGAATACCAATTGCGTATTGTTTATTGATTATTATGTATCATAGAAGTTTGAAAATTATGAGATAAAGAGGCTATCATTTACCTAAAATTGAAGGTAGAAACCGGAAGTAGGGATAAAAAAACCTGTTTATTGATCGACCTACATTTGTTATTGTGCTTGTCACTATAGCAACTGGTCAGCTTGAAGGGTTTCTTTTTCCATTCAGAAAAATCAAAAAGTGAAGTGAGAGGCAGAAGTGGTTGGCGTGTTTACGGATATGCTTGTATTCATTAAAGCATCATTTTTGAGAACCCTTTATATAAAAATCATGTTTTTAGGTATTAAGAAATTAGACACAATACTCAGCATTATCAGTAAGCATGCAGTTTAACTTGGGAGAGCTAAAATATAAATACACGAGAAGAATTGCAAACATAAATTCTAAAAATACCAATTATAATTGCTGTCTAAGGGAATGCTTAGAATAGATGGAATTAATCCAAGAAGGCTTCTTGCATGAGAACAACTTTGGTGCAAGACTTGAAGTGAATCAATCTACTTCTCACTATAGACTGACGCTCCATTTTTCCTCTCCTCAAGAGTTTGACTCTAAAGTGACCCAGTAGAAAGCAAATGCAATAAACTTCAGGCCTAACCTAGTGTTTACTTACTAATATTGATAAAATACTCAAAAGATGGTCATTTGTGCTAGGTAACTCTGAAGCTCCTGTAATTTCCTCTACATCTTTTGCTTTTGGAAGCTCACTGACATAGCCATCGTTCTGATTACTTTCTAGAAACGATCAGAAGCACTTATATTTCAGCACCTTGGAGAGCTACCAGTGGATGTGGGTGATGTCGTTTTACGCATCAGCCATTTGGGGCTATGGTTCCACTGAAAATGTTGACTGGACTGCTTGAAGAGTGGCTGTCTCTTCTAACTCGCTACATCCAGCAACCAAAGATGTGCCTTAAAATATTTAACAATTTCTCTATTGATACATATCATACTCATTGTTTTTGTTCTTACAATTATTTCTTCACTAGTCATCTGTGGAGATATATTCTTCTGTTCTGGTGCTTTTAAACTCCTAAATTTGAAATACTAGATTGGTTTGCTTATGTGAGCATCTTTATAAAGTCAGGGCAATAATTAGTTTATTCCAGGTTTTCTCTTATGCCATCACCCATGAATCTCCTGCATCATACCTAGCACCTCTGAAAGAAATATGAGCTTTTTCAAAAGAGAGTAAAGACATGCATTTGATACAGTTTTGTAATTTCTATTCTGTCATACTAATCTCAGGCTCTTAAAAACATTTTGTTATGGGTAAAGGAGAAAAAATTTCAAAGAATTTCAGGAAAAAGAATACCTTAAAAATGTGTATTCTGAAAAAATTAAAGTGAGTATGAACAAATGAATGTAATATGTCAATATTAAGAGTTCTACGGCCAAAAAAGCATTAGCATGATTTGAAAACAGATTGCATGTCTCTTTAAACAATGGCATCTCTAAAAATGGGATGCTGTTATAAATATACTTCTGTTAATTGTCTTCATGTCAGACTTAATTTAATCATAAAAAAATTTGATTTGGTTTTAATACTGTAGGAAACATATTTTGGTTTTAAGGATTACCTAAAAATCAAGTTGTAATCTTTTTAAAAAGTATAAAATTACTATATCTTCACAAATCAGCAAGGAGTAATGCTAGCCAGGGCTTTTCTAAGCTAACCATACAATCTTTTTTTTCTCATTTTTCTTTTGGCTTTCCTTCTATTGAATTTCTTCTACAGGGAATTGATGTTGGGTAACCTTGCAACAGATTTTAAATCCCTTTGACTTTTAATTTACATTGTATTATTTTTACACAAAAATCGGGTCTTGTTTCTTTCTTTTTGCTTAGGTAAACAGTTAAAAAAGCTTTAACCCAGAGATACTTGATCTTTTGAAGTCTGCTAAATTTTTAACTAGCTCAAATTTTCTTAATTAGGCAAGATATAAATAAATTTATAAGTAAAGTTTTTAATCTTTTGACCCGTACATATTGAGCTACAGAGCATAACAGCTACTTTAAAAATGTAAGAATAAGTGATTGTATATCTGTGTGTGTGTGTGAGAATGTTTATTAATCATTTCTTTGTCTATTTTATTTTATTCATTCATCATCAAAATAATAGCCAAAAATCTTCCAATGATTAGCTTAATGAAGGAAAAGTTCTGTTTAATAAAATTTTAACATTAATAACAGTGTTAGGATTATTAAAATGGTGTTTTGATATTGTCATTCAAGCAACATAAAAGACATTATATAAATCACTCCATGAAAAAAAAAAGAGACAAGATGAGTCACATTTCCTTTCAGGCTGGCCAGAAAGAACATTGCCATAGATTTGCCAGCACCTGACTATTTTATAACATGGCAACAGTATAATAGATTTTAACCTCATTAAGTTTTGAGCCTGGGATGGAACAACATTATGGCCAATGGTTTATATTTGGCAAAATTTAATTTGGCCAACTTCAATTTCCTAAATTGGGATCTCACTGAGATGGCTGTTGTTGCCTGAACTCTTTTTGGGTCTTAGTGAGGTTGGCCTGAGTCTTATGTGAGAAAGGCCAGAGCCATGAATTGGATCCCATTCTTATTCTATCTCTTGGTCACAGCCCACAGTTCTTGTACAGCTAACCACAACCTCATCTTTGCAAACTTCAGAACTCTGTCTACCAATAGGTGAAAGAATGTTTAGTCCCTATTCTAATGTGTATTGTGTGTTCATTCATCCTGCCAATATGAGTAGTAAGTGTATTAGCATATTTATATGGTTTTCATGTTTATCTCTGTTAGATAATAAATTTCCTGAGAAAAAGAGCTTTGCCCTATTTTTTCAGCTTTATTGAGTATTGTACAAGTTTAAGGTGTACGATGTATTGATTTGATGCATATATATTGCAAAAAAGATTACTACCATAGTATTAGCTAACACCTTGGTCACATCACATAACTACCATTTCTTATCTGTGTTGAGAACATTTAAGATCTATTAGCAACTTTCAAGTATAATATGATGTAGTATTATTAACTATAATCATCATGCCGTGTATTAGATCCCCAGAGGTTATTCATCTTATAACTGAAAGTTTGTAACTTTTGACCAGCATTCCATTTCCCCCATCCCCAGCCCCAAGAAACTGCCATTCTTACTCTCTGTTTTTTTGAGTTCAGCTTTTTGAGATTATACGTATAAGTTATATGTTACAGCATTTGCCTTTCACTGACTTAATTCACTTGGTATAGTGCCCTGAAGTTTCATCCATATTGTCACAAATACTATGCCCTCTTTATATTTAACCGTCTCTCATTTCCATCCCCATTCCACAGGACCCAGAAGAGTGTTTTGCACGTAGAAAATTCACCCATCCACTCACTGATGTACTTGTTCACTCACTGTCCTGTAATTAGCCTAATAGTAGATGCTTGGTCAAAAGAGATGAGGCATTCATTAGGTAAAAATATACTTAAATCATAAAAATGATTCTGGGTAGTGTCTCACTTTATTTTTTGTAACACTATTTGGTTGATATTTCCAAAGCTATATGTCAAGAGACCTGGATTCTCCCTGTGTGACCTTGTGAAATTCATTGGATCCTTATCTACCTCAATTTCTTCATCTTTAAAAGGACACTCACATCTGTTCAACTTTCCCTATGAGACCATTGTAAGAATAAAATTAGGAAAGAGTTGTGAAAATTATGTGAAAAAAATATATTTTTAAAAATGTTTAATTTGATAAAATTGGAAAATATAAACACATTGATCATATGCATATATGTGTAAATACACATATATGTGTTGTGTGTGTATGTGTGTGTGTGTGTGTGTGTGTATATACAGCATTCCTTTAGTTGAGAAAGAATTTCCATTCTTATAGTCATACCATAAGTTATACTGACTTATTGTATCATGAAAGCATACTGAATCTGAATTTTCTCTTTTGTCATAATTTCTGCATTGAGAAAAAATATTTTCACGTGCTTCAGGATCACCAAGTCTGTTAAATGAGACCATGTGATTTGAATAGCTCAACCTTCATTGAGAAGTGGCTGTAACTCTGTAATACTTTATTGAGGTCAGACTAAAAATAGAAGTCAAAGCCTTATTTATATTGCTGTCTCTTAGTGACATAGTTACGAATACCATTTCTGCCACCTAAACCTTAGTGGATTCAGTGACAGCTGAGGCCAGCTGTAAGATTTAGTAATGGTGGAAATAGTTGATAATCTGGTCTCCTTTTGTAACTTTCAAAGTTTTAGCCCTAGATGAGGGAACTATTTTAAATCAAAACTTGCAGAGGTTCAATTCACAAAAATACCAAGGCAATTAATGCACATTTTGCAATGGTAGCCAGAGTGCCAATTTAGAGCTTTGATTTATGATCTTTGCATTTAAATTCCCAGGGGTAGGGTTATCACATTTGAGGTCTTAGGCTAGTTCAACCCCTCTATAGCTTTTAATAAATGCTGGAGGCAGAATATAAGACAAAATAAATATCCACATATTGCTGCCTTCAGTTAAAATCTGGTATCATTTTTGTAAGTATTTGAGAATTCACACATCCTGGAGCTGTCATGGTGATTCAGGGTTTGGGGAAGGAACATTTCCAGTTTTATTTGTTATTTGCTTTGCAAAACTCGGCCTTTATGAGTACATATTTCTGGAGTTTTATTGCTATAGAACTGCTGCTCCTCAGGTTTTTGATTCAGACTTCAGAGTACTAGCAAGGTACTAGAGTTTGTTCCATTTTGATATTGTGTGTGTGTGTGTGTGTGTGTGCTTAAATCTTAAAATGTCCTGATGCTATGAAGAATTCACTCATGTATCCAACAGAGTCTGTTAAGTAGACCAGCTTTTTCTAAATTTATCGCTATAAATCAAAAGCTTCAGGCACAGACATGAAATATCTATTGAAAATAATCAGAAAACAGAACTGTGTCTTAAAAGAAAGTGTTAGTAAGTGATAGTGTGAACTGTGGCCTGGATATGCCGGTTACATAGATGTAATGGCATAGTAACTGTAATCTTCACAATAATAATATTAATTTTATTATGTATATTATTCTCATTGTTATTATTGGAGTTTCTCAGATTATTGGGAATGACATCCCTAGAAATAATGGTAAAACAAACCATTATGATATTAGCAAAGCTTTTGTGAAAGTTTCTATGTGCGCTTTAAACAGGTTACATACAGTATCTACCAATCCTCATAACAAAATTGTGGATTAAACGGTATTATTCACAAATTAAAACTTAAGTTTCATAGAGGTTAAATAACTTGTCCAAGGACCTGCAACTAATGCAGGACAGAGCTGGTACTGCGAGCGAGATCAGCCTGACTCTCAAGCTTATGATTTTAACTCCTCTTCATTTTCTAAAAAGAATACTTACAGTAACTAATAACCTAGAGAATGGAAAACTGAAGTTTGTGTGAAGAGAAGTATTTGAGTGTTTATCATGGTTATTCTGTGTGGCTCCATATGGCATAACTAGGGCCAATGAGTAGATGTTGCAAGCAGAAAAATTTCAATTCTGCTCTTTTTATTAAAAACAAAACAAAACAAAACAAAAACGAGAGGTTTCTTCTAAAAGGAATGAACTCCATGTCATTGGAAATGATTGATTTCAAACTTCAGACAAGAGTCACTTAGAAGAGGTTCTCATAGGGGACAGAGATATTGGGCTAGATGATTTCTAAAGTTCCGAACTCTGCTAAGATTCCACATTTTAGGTTTCAACTATTTGCAAGTGTTGATGGTGGAGGCAAAGTGGAAAACATCAATGATTCCTACTTTTTGAGCTTCCTACAGATAGAGATTACAGTTTAAGCTAGTTACTCTATTGGACTTGTTAATATTTCCTTTTGTAGAGAGGCAAGTTTTGACAAATTCTTAGGTTCAACGTCTTCATTAGTTCTTACAGGAGATCATACTGTGGTTAGTTAGGTACATTTGCTCCTTTTGGTGACAGAAAATTTCAGGTAAAAGTTGATATTTTAAAAAGCCCTTGAGTTGAAGTAAAGTGATTAGCTTTTGAGAGGAGGGAGATTCATTCTGGATTTTTTTTCCTGAAAGTTTTACAAATTCCACATCTTCTTGGGGAGCATGAAAATGGAATGCTTTCCCTTTAATGTGTTGAAATTTCAAAGTAAATAACGTATTTTTAAATACATCCTAAAAGAAGAAGATGCAGTTCTTCGACTTTTAAAGATGCAATTTCTTTAAAGTTTTAGGTCATTTGATTTCCTTGTAAATTGTTGGGCCCATCTGCTTGCTTAAAATATGTTTTTCTACAGAGTGTGACAGACAAAGCACCATGCAATTTACCTTTCTTGTCAATCATGTTTTACTTATTTTGTTTTTAAATGGACTTCCTCCACCTTGGCAATTCTAATATGCCTCCCTGGTTACCCCCCTCCTCCATTTTCCCCCAACCCACTGTATAGTAATATTGAGATTCACTGCTCTTGACGTAAATATAATTATGATAAATATGAGAGTAAGTGTTACATTTCTAAGAAAGTAAAGGGGAATGAGTGGTTGGAATGGATAGTTTCTTCCTAGCTTGAAGGTATTGATTTATCAGATGAGGGGAAAAGAGTGGATAAAGTTCACAAGCAGTGAGGAATTTTGACTCTGAATGAATTGAAAGTAATAGCATCCATGATACAGGATTGTGAAAACTCAGGGCCAGTTGGATAGACTGACTCTGAAGAAATTCAGTTCTCTCAAATAATCAGTGGAGATTGCTGGGTAGGTGGTCGGAGTGATAGGAAAGAAACTGGATGTTATAAGAGATTGTTAATATAGCCTGGAAATCTCCTGCTATGATATAAGCAAACGGAGTTACATAGGTGTGGTGTAACAAGAAAGAACACACAGAACTCCAAAATGAGATTGTTAGGGGAAGCGAGTACATGTTTTCTATTGCTCGTGGTTTGAGTGGGAAATTCTCAGGGCAGAATTTCAGAAGTTGGGCAAGACTTTGGACTTGTTGATTTCTTAAGGAAACGATGCAAACGAGGTAGAATCGTGGGATCCAGGTTGGATTTATCTTGAATTTCTGATGACGAGGCCTGGAATGCTATGTTTACAAGAATGGAGAGCATGGGGCTGACATTAGTGATGCCATGGAAGAGTAAACAGCAGGATGTGGTGACAGATTGAATGCAGAAGGGGAACCTAAATGACATTACTGGCTTGTGGCTAATGTGACAACAAAACAGCAGGATGTAGATTGCGTGACAGTTGCTTTCTGTCCAAGGACAACCAGAAATGGAACAGCAATCACAACAGGGCATGTCTTTCTAAATAAATCAACATATGTGATAAGGTGTGTATCCAATGAAGGTTAAACTAAAATTGGCCTATAAATTAATGAATCTAATTGTGATCTATATGTTTTTTTCACTTCTGCTTGGCTTTTGTAACAGATGTCAACATAGAGAAGTTATGGATTTGTGTTAACATAGCAGCAGTTGTCATTTATTGATTGTTCACTTCCTGTATAACAGGCCTTGTGCTAGGCGCTTTATTGCATTATTTTATTTAGTCTGTATAGTACAATTTTCACCCTGAGTGTATAGATGGCAACATCGAGGCTTAGGAAGGTAGAGACCCTTGCCCAAGTTTACACAGCCAGTAAATGGTAGAGCCAGGGTTCAAACTTCATCTCTCAGACCCAGACCCATTCTTTTAAGAATTTGGCTGCCTACTTCATAATTAACTTTCTGGTCATGACCTACCCTGGAGGTAAAACCTTTATTCCTTGATTAGCCTTTGAAGTGGACAAAGCATGAAAGGGAGTGGCCCAAGACAAAAGGGGAGGATATTTGAGCCCCAAAACAGGCATAGGAACAAACAAAAGCACAGATAGGTTTTTAATGTTCCAACCTAACGTCATCATCATCATCATCATCATTATTAACAGCAACCACTCTCCAATTAGATTTGTTTCCAAATTATGTTTTAGCCCCATTGGCTACATTTTCATTTTGTGAGATAGCAGTTTTACAAGAACCAGTAGGTCTTGATGTAACCAGTCCATCTAAAATGAAACAAAGAAAGAGCTATGTGAAAAAGGTTATCAAGTCAAAACAAAACACCCCAATGACTTCAGTTCTTTGTAGAAATCTCTTAACAAGCTATCATTCAAACCAGAGGATAAGGATAATAAGGATAAGGATAAGATATATTTTATGTTATGCTCTTTCATTTATTGGAAGCAAGTCACTTCACGTCTTTGCACCTATTTCATTATCTCTGAACTAGGTATGAGAATATCTTTGACCTCGGCCACCTTGATGAGAACCTCCAATGAAAGTTTATTAAAGCCACTGGAAACCAATACAGCACCACCCAGGGGTCAAAGGGGCACTTAGTTTGAAATTTTTTCTTTTTTCCTTTGGTGTCTCAGAGTTCAGAGTAACTTAAACTTGAGTATCCAGTACCAGACCTGCTTCTTGACTGAAAATACTCCTTGGTGATAAGAAATCTATTTATCAAGCTACCTTGAAATGTTAATTTCTTAATAGACATTAAAATAATTGGTCCATTGTGAAGATAAATAAGGGCTTTGCAAAACACATGAAGCTACTTACGGAAAATCTCTTATGAGCACAATCTGTTGAAAAGACTATTATTTTTATTATTATTCAAATTACAATAATTTATCCCAGTAAGATATTAAAGAATGCACAGTCCCATGAGAATCAAAAGTGGAAGAATATATAGTACCATGAAACGACATTTTGCGTCTCCCTCACTTTTGTCTTTAGGACCACTTACTCAGCATCCTAAGTGCTTGCTGCTATTGCTAGCTCAGAAATAAACAATTTTTTTTTAAGAAAATGAATGCTATGTCTGCCTGTAGTTGCAAAACTACAATTTGATTTTTGGCTCTTTCAACAGAATCTTTAAAATCTCTACTAAATTAAAGGGATTGATAATCAGTATTTACTGAGATAGTTATTGGAACTGACACAAGAGAATTTCTGATCTGGACTCAAAAACAAGGAGAAAAGCACAGACAATACAAGAAAACTGGAAAGCTAGGAGAGACTACCTCATTTTTCACTCAAGAGTTTGCCTCAGTTTTGCAGAACACCAACATCTATACCACATGATGATTTACCCAGTGGCATGATGTCTACTTTTATAAGGGAAAGAGATGAAATCTGTTGGTCATATAGGACGTTTATTTGAAATCCTTTTGAGTGCAAGTGTTGGAATCAGGATATAAGCAGCAACATTCACCTGTTCTATCTCCAGTGCCTTGCACGGCGCTAAGCATGTAGTACTCACTTAGCAAATGTTTAGTGGTCAAATGAATGAGTCCTGTGAGCCCATAACAGTTACTGGTCATCACCTGTATCATCAGTATTCCTAATGATCATACAAGATATTTGAATATGCAAACATTCCCTAACGTATAATTATCAGCTTCTCAGTATCCATTGCACAGAAATAATCAGCTATGTACAATTTTCCCCACCTAAATAAGGATGAGAAAAACAGAAGTTATGCTGAATTTGAAGTTTTGAGTGAGAATGGTTGAGAATAGAGACTAGAAGGAGAGTTGTTTCAAAAGTAAAGGCATAGGAAGAATTAAGGAAAGGAAGGATGATGAATTTGGTTTTGGTCACAATGAGTAGGAGATGCTACCATCATATCCAAGAAGAAAAATCTAGTAGGTGGTTGCTGATGGTCAGAATTAGCAATAATTGATATAGCTTGGGTCTCTTCCATGGAAATGCCCTTACATACCTTGTTGAAAGGTGGGTCCTAGCAACGTATTACTGTAGTTGAACACAAGGTAACCCTGGAAAAGTTTATAGGACCAGTGGATTTACTGACCCAGGGTAAACTGTGCAGATTATCTTGATAATTTGGACTAAGAGTTAGAAAGTAGAGCCATAGGATAGGGTACTAGAGCTGTAGATTATATAGAGTTGGGAAGAAGGTTGGTACGATGGTAACCCAAACTATAGGCTGATTTCTTTTTGGTGGGAGCAAGACTCATGTACCGCATAGATACATGCCAATCAGGAAGTAGGAAAGATTGCTTTAGAACTTGACTTTTCTCCTTTTTCCAGTTCTCCTGGATCACCCACACAAACGCACACACCCTGGGCTTCCTGCCCTGGGAGTCTCTGAGATATCTCTGTCTTTTCTTGACATAAATTGATTAACTAGACAGCTTAAGGTTTAGCTTCAGTAATGATCCTCCCTCCAGGGCACTATCAATAGCTTTAGGAATGTTTCTCAGAGGCAATATCAGTAGCTATTAGAGCATTAGATTGGATGACAGGAAAAATAAGTCCCCCAACCTTGGCTAAGAAGAACAGGCTGAGTAATTCCAGAGATTTTTATCAAGGAAAATGAAAATGAAGAGGAGAGCCAACACCATCTACATCCAAGTAGTTGAATGTTCCCAGAAATTTCCTTTAAAAACTTCATAGGGCTCCATTTAACACCCTCATGCTTTGGTACAATTAGCTTAAGTGTTCATGATTTTTTTTTAAATCAGAAATGACATGGGTTAGATAAAGCACCTATCCAATGAATGAAACCTTTTAGCATCCAAGCTTAAATATCTCTGTTTGGACATTTCCGATATCTGCTTCTAAAAGCTATTTCACCCTCAGTTCCAACTATTGGACAGCTGCCTAAAATCGAAAAAAAACCCTATCTCACTATATAATCACCCAGGGATTCTTGTTCTACCTCTCTCGAGGCCACAGACAGTCCAAGGACCCATCTTATATTGGTGAGCCTTTCACATCCCATCTCTTGACTTAACACTGTTAACTCTGCTTCCCTGAGAAACTAATGACAACAAACTGTGTTTCTTAGGCAAACTGTGTTATGACTGACATAAAAAACATGGATCATTAGAACTCTACTTATTCCAGACCTGGAATGATTTGGCAGACCGTGAAATCTTGATGGAATTGTAGCCCCTTCTGAGTATATTAGCATGCCTATTAGTATCTCCTGTAATAAACACATCACATTTTATTTTAGGCAGTTCTGGGACTTCGCATTCCCCTTATTCACAATTCGTTCCAAGTATATTTATTGAGTAATATTGTCTGGAGTTCCTCCTGTACATTCTCTTAGCTCCCCAGTGTTTTCTCCCATTAAAAGGACCATTTATCCCATCAGAAAAGAATGGAGACGAAGATACAGGAATTCTTTTTATGTATACTTAAAGCAAATGCCTTTTAACTCATCTTTAATGTATGGTAGCTGGAGATGAAGAGCTGGTGTGGAATTGGCTGAAAAAAGTTTTTGATGCATAATTTTCCCTCTTTGGAGGATAATATGTATATTTTCCTGACAACAGGAAACCAGAGAAAACTTGCAAACTCAAAATTTATTTTGCCTATCCTAATAGAATCATGATAAGATTTGTAGTCAAATAAAAAAATACTACATAAGGAAAAGGAATATAGGCTATATCCATTACCTATGTAAAATGCCAAGATTTGTTCCAGATTTTATCCAGAGAAAGGCAATTATTTGTGCAATGCCTTTGCAGTAACATACAATAAAATGCAGTAATGAATGTTATATTTGAAAGATCCTATAACTTCCAGTAATTAAACATCATAACAGGATGCTCTAACTGCAGCTTGCCTGTCAGTTATTTTGCATATGGATTTCCATTTAGTTCAGCTAAACCTGTTAATGAACAAAGCTGTGTTCAAGAGGCAAGTATTAAAAAGCTAGGGCATTTAGTACTAGTGAAGGAAAATAAATGATTAAGAGCGTGTTTAAAGGTACCTCTGAGAATTCATTCCACTTAAAGCTAGTTAGAGCATTGACAGTTGCAAGAAATCTAGGGGAACAGGAGTTGGAAATGATAACTTTAGAGTGCCAACATTTACGTGTGCAACTAAAGGAAACATGTGGCCATGGTTTGATTGAGTCAAATGAGAACACAGTTTCCCTGCTTTAAGGGAATTTAGAAGTAAATGCTCCAGTTTTCAAAAGACAGGTGTGTTTCCCCAAAATATTTTGTAAGAAATTGTGAAACTGTCTTCCGAAGTGGCTGTGCCATTTTGCACTCTCACCAGCTATGAATTAGAGTTCCTAAGATAGCTGGGTCGTATGGTATTTTCTATTTTTAGTGTTTCGAGAAATCTCCATACTGTTTGCCACAGTGGCTGCACCAATTTGCATTCCCACCAGCAGTGGATGAGGATTCCCTTTTCTCCACAACCTCTCCAACATTTGTTGTTTTTTGTCTTGGTGATTATAGCCATTCTAATGGGTGTAAGATGATGTCTAAGTCTAGTTTTGATTTGCACTTCCCTGAGGATTAGTGACGTTGAGCATCTTTTCATGTGCCTATTGACCATCTGTATGTCTTTGGAAAAATGTCTGTTCATATCTTCTGACCACTTTTTGATTGAGTTGTTTGTTTTTTTGTAGTTCATTTGTGTGAACTCTTTATATATTATGGAGATTAACCCCTTATCAGATATATGATTTGCAAATATTTTCTCCCTGTTGGTGGATTGTTTTTTCATTTTGATCTTGGTTTCCCTCACTTTCCAGTAGATCTTTAGTCTGATGAAGTCCCACTTGTTTATTTTTTCTTTTGTTTCCCTTGTCTCAGTAGACATAGTATTTGGAAAGATCCTTTTAAGTCTGATGTCAAAGAGTGTACTGCCTATATTCTCTTCCATAACTTTTAGGGTTTCAGGTCTTACCTTCAAGTCATTGGTCCATTTTGAGTCTATTTTTGTGCATGGGGAAAGATAATTGTCTACTTTCATTATTTTGCATGTGGCTGTCTGGTTTTCGCAGCACCATTTATGAAAGAGGCTTTCCTTACTCCAGTGTACGTTCTTGGCTCTTTTGTTGAAGATTAGCTGTCCATAGATGTGTGGTTTTATTTCTGGTCTTTCAGTTCTGTTCCGTTGATCCGTGTGTCTCTTCTTGCACCAGTAGCATGCTGTTTTGATTACTATAGCTTTGTAATATATTTTGAAGTCAGGGATTGCAATGCCACTAGCTTTGTTCTTGTTTTTCAGTCTTGCTTTGGCTATTTGGGGTCTTTTGTTGCCCCAGATGAATTTTAAGATTTTTTGTTCTATTTCTGTGAAGAATGTCATTGGGATTCTGAGTGAGATTACATTGAATCTGTAGATTGCTTTAGGTGGTATGGACATTTTAACTATGTTTATTCTTCCAATCCAAGTGCTTAGAATATCTTTCCATTTCTCTATGTCATTATCAATTTCTTTCAGTAATGTCTTATAGTTTTCTTTGTATAGGTCTTTTACCTCCTTGGTTAAATTTATTCCTAGATATTTTATTCTATTTGTTGCGATTGTAAATGGAATTGTATTCTTGAGTTCTTGTTCTGTTAGGTCTTTATTTGAGTATAGAAACACTACTGATTTTTGTAAGTTAACATTGGACCCTGCAACTTTGCTGTAGTTGTTGATTATTTCTAATGGTATTATGATGGATTCTTTAGGGTTTTCTATATATAAAACCATGTTATCTGCAAACAGGGAGAGTTTCACTTCTTAGCACCTATTTGGATTCCTTTTATTTCTTTTTCTTGCCTAATTGCTCTGGCCAAAACCTCCAGTACTATGTTGAATAAGAGTGGTGAGAGTGGGCACCCTTGTCTTGTTCCTGTTCTCAGAGGGATGGCTTTCAGTTTTTCCCCAATTGAGTATGATGCCGGCTGTGGGTTTTTCATGTGTGGCCTTTATCATTTTGAGGTACTTTCCTTCTATACCCATTTTATTGAGAGTTTTTTTTTTATCATGAATGGATTTTGGATATTGTCAAATGCTTTCTCTGCATCTATGGAGATTATCATGTGGTTTTTGTTCCTCATTTTGTTGATGTGGTGAATCATGTTGGTGGATTTTCAGATGTTGAACTATCCTTGAGCCCTGGTATGAATCCCACTTGATCATGGTGTATGATCTTTTTAATGTATTGCTGTATTCAGTTTGCCAAAATTTTGTTCAGGATTTTTGCATCTATGCTCATCAGCAATATTGGCCTGTAATTTTCCTTCTTTGTGTTGTCATTATCTGGCTTTGGTATCAGGGTGATGTTGGCCTCATAGAATGTCTTAGGAACATTTCCATCTTCCTCAATTTTTTGAAATAGTTTGAGAAGAATGGGTCATAAATCTTCTTTGAATGTTTGGTAGAATTCTCTTGAGAAGCCATCTGGTCCTGGGCTTTTATTTTTGAGGAGGTTTTTGATAATTGTTTCAATCTCTTTACTTGGTCTATTCAGATTCTCTATTTCTTCTCCTTTCAGTCTTGGGTGGTTGTAAGAGTCTAAGAATTTATCCATTTCTTCTAGATTGTCCAGTTTGTTGGCATTGGCATATAATTTTTCATAATGTTCTCTTCTAATCTTTTGTATTTCAGTGGTATCCATTGTAATTTATCCTCTTTCGTGTCTAATTTTATTTATTTGAGCCTTCTCTCTTTTTTGCTTGGTAAGTCTTGCTAAGGGTTTGTCAGTTTTGTTTATCTTCTCAAAGAACTAGCTCCTTGTTTCATTGATCCTTTTTACAGTCTTTTTTTGTTTCAATTTCATTTATTTCTGCTCTAATTTTTATTATCTCCCTCCTTTTACTGAGACTGGCCTTTGTTTGTTCTTCTTTTCTAGTTCTGTTAGGTGTAGTTTAAGATTGTTTATTTGAGCTTTTTCTTGTTTGTCAATATGGACCTGTATTGCTATAAGTTGCCCTCTTAGGACTGTTTTTGCTGCATCACATATGAGTTGGTATAGTGTGTTTTCATTCTGATTTGTCTCCAAATATTTTTTATTCCTTCTTTGATTTCTTTGTGAGTTGTCTGTATTCTTATTGTTGAGTTTTGAGTTTCTTGTGTATGTTGGATTCCAGTCTTTTATAAAATAGATGTTTTGCAAATATTTTCTCCTGGACTATGGCTTGTCTTTTCATTCTATTAACCAAAAAATTTTTGTAATCATTTTAAAGTGTAAATTCTAACTCATAAATTTAATTAATATCCTAGATCAAAGCAGAAACATAGGTGGGAGGCACAAGCCCTATCCAGTAGTGCATCTCCCTGCTACTGCCATGTGTGGTCATCAGGACCTTGGGCTGTGCCACACAGTTTGAAAAAAAAAATAATACTGCTACAAGACTTGATCAGGAAAGTATTTGGAGGGAATTCCATTTGATAGCCAGAGTACTGTCTGGAAATTTAAGGCTTAGTATAAAGAAGAACTTTTAAACTGTCAGAATAGCCCAAAGAGGGAATGGTTGTTACAGATAGGTGATAGGAGAGCCACATTTAGTAAGTAAAATACAGGCCATCTGGTTACATTAGAATTTCAAATACACCACAAATGATTTTTTAGGATAAATATTCCCCATGCAATATTTAGAATATATTTATATGAAAACATTTTCATTATTTATTTGAAATTCTAATTTAACTGGGCATCTTGTTTTATCTAACATGCTAGTACTAGATAATTCTTAACTCTAGATGTGTCCAAAGTTGGGTGTCCATTTGGTAGAAATCTTGTCGAGGAGTTCCAAGCTTCAAAAGAGTGCTTTCAAGTATCTTCTGAATGAGATTGCGTGACTCTAAATTGCTATGTGAATGAGAAGGCAGGAGTTTGTGATGTAGAAAGAGTGCTTTAGGAATGTTTCCTCTCTAGTCTCACATCCTCAATTCCTCTGGAAAGATCTCAGTGACCTAATAAATCCATTCAAGAAAACAATCATGGTTTATGTGTCCCTACCAGTGAGCATCATCATTTAATCCAGAAGATGGCAATGTCTTAATTAATAAGGAGGGTTTTGAGCAATAATTTCTGATATTTGGCATCATCAAAGAAGATGACTCTGAGGCCAGGCATGGTGATTTAGGGAAAAAGAATTTTTCTCAAATCTGTAGCATGGTGCATTTATAAAATGTCTCCAATGTCAGTGCTCAATTTTTGTACGAATACCTGATTTTGCTTTGGAAGAACATGCTGTCTGCTCTTGGTCCATGATGTTAATATGAACATGGAACTGGGGTATAGCAGTCACAATCACAGCATTTAATTCTATTTGCTTTAGTGATTGGTTTATAGATGGGAATATGGTCAATCAGAGGCCATCTCTCGATACTTGCTTGTGAACTTATAATAACATACATTTCGGCTGGATTTAGACCTAGGTAAATGTTATTCTGGTGCTTCTGGAAGCCACATTGCTATCACATGGAATCAGTATAATGCCATTTGGGGAGGAACAAAGCCAAGAGATGGAGGAACTAGTTATGGCTATCATCGTATGATCCCTTGGGTCAACACCTGTACCTGGGCTTTATGTCACTGGCAAAGAAAAG
Source organism: Equus quagga (assembly GCF_021613505.1). Lineage (NCBI taxonomy): Eukaryota > Metazoa > Chordata > Mammalia > Perissodactyla > Equidae > Equus > Equus quagga. The sequence goes on along the minus strand of NC_060273.1, from coordinate 64,936,507 downwards.
GGTCCTGATACAAGAGTAGAGAGGCATATTATACCTGGTAATTCATCTCTGATAAGGGAGATTTATGGATCTGGAGAGATTTTCCTCTAAAACAGTGAGAATTGTTTATAAATCCAAGTCTTTAAACTGATAATGCATGGTCTTTCCCCTCCTTAACCCTCTTGGATGAGATTTACATAGAGAAGAGAAAAGTATTTCAATGAGGAGGAGGAACTATCAATGATAGTGAATATAGTCTGCAGTTTGGATAAATAGCATAAGTCCATTATTGCAAATCAGATTTGGCTAACTGTGCACGTGGCCTGGTTGACCTAGGTTTTATAATTCCATTTGCTGCACAGCTTTGTTCTGAGGCAGAAGGTCAATCGTATTGCAGCATGGGACTCTTAGATAATTTATATCAAAGTGAAAATAAAAAGGAAATGAGCAGGAAAGGAGGGAACATAGTTCTCTATTTCATTTCTTAAAAGGGTATTTTGTCCCTTTGGTTTGACTTGTCACCTCTACAAGCTACTTGCCAACAGGGCAGAAAGTAAATAGGACTAGAGAAATATGCAGACCTGGATATGTTTCCAACAGCCAAGTGTAAACACGCGTTTGTTGAGAACAAATGTAGCTCAGAGCTTTGTCAGAGATAAATAGAGTTGTTCTCCTATTGATAATGAATTAACTTCATTTCTTAATGAAAGAGGCAGCTCTTTTCTTCTTGTCTCCTCGACAGATAATTTAGGTGAAAATACAACACGGTCTGTCCTCCAATTGAAACCACTGTAATTAAATAATTCAGAGTCTTAAAGATTTTGATTAATATGAATCTATTATGTAAAAGTTCATTAAAAGGCTGGATGTGCTTCAAATAACAAGGTTATAATTAGATCCTGTTTCATTTTTGTGTGAGGTATTTTATTTTCCTAAATTCTTTATAAATCTGAGAGTTCAATGGTCTGTTCTGTATCTTTTATTATGGAAACTGGAAAATCTAGAGAGAGGGAGAGAGATTTTCATGAAATCAGTCTGTTCTATCTCACCTTCTCATCAAATGATTCTTGCAGTAAACAAACATAATTTAGTGGACAGGAGAGAAACATATTGTGGAATTTTTCTCTATTATGAAAAAAACATATTCTTGATACTGTAGTGTACCTAACCACCTATTCAGAAAAATCATTTAGAGAAATGATTAAAGGGGAAAAGTCTGATTATATTATCTTTAGAAATAAGTTCTTCCCCCCACCCCTCCACAGAGATTAACAGATCGTGAATTGATCAAAATATGTCATGGGTAATATTTTTTTCCCCAAATGGACTATATTTGGGAATGAGACAAGATCGCAGCGTGTGCCTTATTATACACTCAAGACAAACCTCATTTAGTTTGCAGTATTGTCTCTTTGGGTTTAGCAAAAGGACAGTAATTTCAGCTCTAGCAAGCTTTCAGTCTGCAACACTTAACTTTGCTACCGCCTGAAGTTAACAACATCAACTGATCATTTTACGTATGCAGCTCAGTTACAAGTGTATGTTGCTAATCTTATAAACATTTATTTTTAACGTTCCCCATCCCAACAGCAAAGAAAAAAGGTTGTAACCAGCAAGATAACAAATGCACATCTGAGCCAGAATTTTAGACAAACAAAAAAATTTTGTAATAAAATCTGGACATTTTGTCTCAAAAGGAAGCACCCAAACAGTTAGATGAAATGTCAGACCTATGGGTACAGTGAAAAAGTTAACTGAAGTGGCTTCTGAAGTCACTCAGTCTGTTCTCATTGGTCTCCTGGCACCTTGACCATATGTCCTTTAAAGCTACAGAGACCATATAATTTATAAAACAAATTGGGACACTTTTGAGAGGAAAGGAGGATTCTATTAATAAATATTCTAGAGCAACTGGCATAAACTAGAATGAAGCTGGCAAAACAGGATCTGTGTTGACTATAATTATAACGCTATTAAAGATAATTGTTAAAGTCAACATTGATTCAGTAAATACTTTATTGAATGCCTAACATGTGCCAGATACTGGAGATGTTACAATGTACAAAAAAAAAAAAAATCATAGCACCTATCCTCAAGGGAATTATAGTCTGCTGGAGAAGTTAAGATCCAGTAAAGTTCCCAAGGGTAGAAGGAAAGGCTAATAAAAGAGTAAGATGAATGATTTACCTATTTAATTTTGTGTTTGTCAAGTTGTGTTTTTGTTGGGTTTTATTCGGTGAAGTAATACAACCTGCAGCCTTCTGTAGTAGAGAGTATTGGAGCCTAGATCCTTTTCGCTGGATGGGGCATCCATCTCCCAGCCATGTGAGCAGCTCATGGCTCACAGCTGCCCCAGTCTCTGGCCAACTGCCTTAGACTTTTGGAATTGTATCCCACCAACCCTGGGGCCAAGTAAGGCTGGCCCCTGGGGCTCAAGCCTTCTCCCTGTGGATCAAGCCAAGGATAGACTTCATGTGATATTGCCTCTTATGGCTATTGAGTATTTGAAATGTGTCTAGGTACTGAATTTTCAAACTTAACTAATTTTAACCAATTTAAATTTAAACAGCCACATGTGGCTGGTGGCTACTCTATTGAACAGCACACTTCTGTAATAAAATGTGCAGAGCCAGCTTTCCCCTTTGGATAAAACAATCCCTAGGACCACAGAAAGCCAAGAGCCCTGATTTAGCCTAGGGCTCCATGGTGGGTTGATGGTCCTTGTGTTACGATCCCCAAACATGAGTGTCCTACAGTCTATTGCAGAGGATGTGAATGGAAGTTTGGAGTTTCTTCTCTTGCTACGATATTAGGCTTATGGAAGAATTCCTCATCAGTGCTCTCCTGGAGCTTCTGAGTGAGCTACTGGGGTTTGGCCTATAAAGAAACTGACATTTCTGTTGTTGGACCAAAGTTATTCCAGCTGGTGGCCTAGAGCCTTCTTCAACAAAAAATAAAAACACGAGACCTCCTTTGAAGACCTCATTCATGTCTGGAACCACTGCACTTTGGGTCTAGGCCCAATGGAGCATCTTTGATGTGGAAATAAAGGATCCAGTTTGGTTAGTGTAATGTGAAACAACACAGTAGAAAGTAGTGGATGAGCAAAACTTTTTAAAAAGAATCTATATGAAGCTAAAAAAAGTTGTCATCACAGATCCTCTGTGAAGGTTGGGTAGATGAATATGAAAATAGATTTTCTACATTAGAGAAAAAAATCCTGTTTTTCTTTGTTGTGTGTATAGAAAATGCTTAGGAACTGAAACTAGTTTATGGGCGTGCTGTCTACTGCTGCATAGAGACACTGACTTTGAGTCCAGGCTTTTTCACCTACTTGCTATAGAGTCTGAAGAAGGTTACTTACCCTCCGAACCTCAGTTTTCTTACCTGTAAATGGGAACAATTATTCTATTCATCTCTCTGATGTGGTTTTGTGAGATTTAAATGAGGTAATGATATTTTGGAGCTATCCACTGATGGGGAAATAGCAGCTCCTATAATAGTGTGTTGGAGCTCTCTTATTTGTGCTTTATTTTTCTGTGGTGTTCGCGAACCTTGACTTTATTAATCTAGATAAGAGGTTGCAATTTAAAAAGGCTAAAAGTTCCCAGCAGGTAACTTACTTAAGTACGTCAACCAAGGAAGGACTGTGGGGAGTTGAGAGTCTCACCCATTTAGAGGGCAGCGCTACCCAGCACCAGGCTGTTGCTGCATGTGAGTGAATGTGGGCCCCAGGGTTGCCAACATTTTATTTTTGGTGAGAAAGATTTGCCCTGAGCTAACATCTGTGCCAATCTCCCTCTATTTTGTATTTGGGATGCTAGCACAGCATGGCTTGATGAGTGGTGTAGGTCTGCACCCAGGATCCAAACCCACAAACCCCAGGCTACTGAAGCAGAGTGAGTGAACTTAACGACTATGCCACCGGGACAGCCCCTGCCAACATTTTTTAAATAGATGGAAGGCTGACTTTTAATTGATTCTGTGGGACAAACAAAGCTCATTTATTGTCCATATCCAGCCTGCAGGCCACCAGTTTGCAACTTGTGCGTCCTTCAAAAAAGAATTTAAAGTGAATTATATTCAAATATAGAATGCTATAGGGAAGAAAAGCAAAGTGGGGAATCGAAGGAATAGAATAAGCTGTTTTCAGTTGATCAATAAGAATTTATTAAGCTCTATCAGGATGAATGCTTTAGGAGATGCTAACAAAATAGACAACATTGTCTTTGACATCAAAGAGCATGTAAGGTCTCTAAAGAGATATGCAAATCCTTGAAGTCTCATAGATTGAGAAAAAGCCAAGATACAGCGAAGTGTGAGCTGGATCAGTGCAGACCAGTGCCACTCAAAGTGTGGTCTGCAGACTGGCGCCAGGCTGCACTGTTTGTTACTCATCCCTGACGAGATGAGAACCAAAATTGAGAGTAAGTGCTTGGACACTCCCAGACTAATTTGACAGTGTTTTTTCTTTTTTTGAGGAAGATTAGCCCTGAGCCAACATCTGCCACCAATCCTCCTCTTTTTGCTGAGGAAGACTGGCCCTGAGCTAACATCCATGCCCATCTTCCTCTACTTTATATGTGAGACGCCTGCTGCAGTATGGCTTGCCAAGCGGCGCATAGGTCTGCACCTGGGATCCGAACTGGCGGACCCCCAGCCACTGAAGCGGGGCATGCAAATTTAATTGCTGCACCACTGGGCCAGCCCCTGACAGGGTGCTTTATTGTTTATTTAATCTAATAAAAAATTGAGACTTGCATTTTGTAGGTTTCTTGTTTTGTCTTATTTTTTAATTTTGATTTTCCTTATAATTCATATTTATTATGTTTTACAAAATATTAATCAGTAGCAGGTTGACTAAAAAACAAAAAAAGCAAACAAATAACACTTCTCTGATCCTTCACCACAGATATGTTGTGAGACATCAGTATTTAAAAAGTTGGAAGACTTGGTTATTAAATGAGCATTTTTAACCCTAGATTAATTTCCTAAATGATTGAGTCTTTAAATGCTATCAGGAAAATCACCTTCAAATGGGTTTATGACAGTTCACTAAAGCTGTTTCACTGTGAGAGGCAGGGCATCAGCTGGCAAATATATACAAGACAGTCCACTATATTTAAGGGAAAACTTAACCAATTACTTAAAAACCATTGAGAAATTGACACTGGCTGAAAGTCAGAAATTTGAACCATGTAGAAATGGACATTCAGCTCAGCGACCCTGATAAGTTCACAGCTAACTGGCCATTGGAAATTCATAGTGAGATCAAAACATTTTGGGGGGGAAGCGTTCCTTAATTATTTAACTAATGGATAGGTTGGAAAATTAATCATTCAGCATGTTGATTTCTAGTGATTCAACTTAATTCCAGAATTAGAGAAAGCTTTGTTGAGAAGGTAGGTAGATCACAAATTTCTCTCCTTACCATGCTGACATGGAGGTGAATGACTCACGTGGGCTTACGGGGATCACGTATGCATAGAACGTGAGATATAGACGGTGAGAGGAAGTGGCTAGGATAGAACGATGGGTCAGTCCACAGTGCTGCCCATTCCAACTTTTTCTTCTTTATGGATTTTCCTAACATTTTTTCCATTCCTATCCTTTTTATGGCATCATTTGTTCTTACTCCTAATCTAAGGATTTAACATTCATCCATTAAGAAATTAAGAAATATCTGTTTTGTCTGTTGAAGAAGCAAATTCTCAAATGTACCTTCCCTCATTCACAGACATTCGTTGAATGCCTACTTGGTGCCAGTCACTATACTAGTAGGTGCTGGACATATGTTCTCCCAAGTAGCCTTTGCACAATGTTTGCAATTACTTAAGTCCCTTCATATTCCCCTTCATAGTATTCTTTCCTAAAATCCAGTAAGTAGGGCAGAGCAAAGAAGATATCAGTGTCTGGGGTTGGAAGAGATGGGTTGTGGAGAGCATGGTTACCCAGAGAGGGTGTTGGCAGTCAAACCCACTCTGAGGGTTTCTCTGTAGGAGTTCAGGCCAGTGAAGGGTGTCAGAAGCCAAGTAGGGTGTTCACACAAAAAGCCTATGTACAAATGTTCATAGCAGCTTTGTTCAGAATTGCCAGAAACTACAGACAACCCAGACGTTCTTCAACAGGTGAATGCTTAAACTACAGTACATCTATACTTTGAGATACAACTCAAAAAGAAAAAGGAACAAGCTATGGATAAATGCATCACCTTGGATGGATCTCCAGGAATCAGGCTGAGTAAAACATGCCAATTCTAAATGGCTACACACTTTATGCTACCATTTACATAACATAATTTACATAAAATTATAGAAACAGAGGACAGATTAGTAGTTTCCATGGATTAAAGGTGGTGGGTGAAGCTGGAGAGGAAGATGTGTGGGTTATAAAAGGACAACATGTGGGATTCTTGTAGTGGTGGGACTTCTATACTGTATTGACTGGGGTGGTGTTTACATGGGTCTGTTCATGTGATAAAATTGCATAGAGCTAAACACATACACACACAAGTGCATGTAGAATTTGGGACGTGAATGAGATTGGTGGATAATATTAATATCAATTTACTGTTTTTTGATATTATACTTTTGTAAATTGTTACTTTTGGGGCAAACTGGGTAAAGGCTATGTAGGATCTCCGTATTGCTTCTTATGTCTGTGTATGTACACCTGTAATTACTTTAAAATAAAACACTTTTTCCACTTTATTGAGCTATTACTGAGATATGACATATGTGAGTTTAAGATGTGCAGGGTAATGATTTGATATGTATATGTATTGCAAAATGGTTACTATAACATTAGTAAACACCTCCATCCCCTCATACAATTATCATTTTTTTTGGTGTGAGTGGTGAAAACAGTTAAGATCTACTCTCTTAACAACTCTCAAATATTTAATACAGTAATTATAGTCACCAAGCTGTACATTAGATCCCTATAACTCAATTATCTTATAGATGGATTTTGTACCCTTTGACCAACATCTCCCCATTTCCCCCACCCCCCAGCCCCTGGCAGACACCACTCTACTCTCTATTTCTATTTCTCTATTCAGCTTTTTTATATTCCACATGTAAGTAAGAACATACAGTGTTTGTCTTTTTCTATCTGACTTATTTTACTTAGCATAATGTCCTCAAGGTCCATACATGTTGTCACAAATGGCAGGACTTCCTTCTTGTTATGGCAGAATAATATTCCATTGTATATATATAGCACATTTCCTTTATCCATCCATCTGTGGATGGACACTTGGGTCACTTCCATGTCTTGACTGCTGTGAATAATGCTGCGATGAAGGTGGAGGTGCAGGTATCTCTTTGAGACAGTGTTTCCATTTCCTTTGGATACATACTCAGAAGTGGAAGTCCTGGGCCATATAATAGTGGTTCTATTTTTAATTTTTTGAGGAACCTCTGTACCATTTTCCATGGTGTCTGCACCATTCTACATTCACACCAACAGTGTACAAGGATTCCCTTTTCTCCACAGTCTTCCCACCAGTTGTTGTCTCTTGTCTTCTAGATAATAGCCATAAAATAAAACATTGAATTAAAAGAAAAGTCAAGGAGAGTGAGGTGGGCATTCATGTAGGAGGGTGCAGGGTGTCAGAATCCAGCAAGCTGTGGAGGGCATTGAAGAGAAAGGCTGTCTAGCATGTGGTGTTATAGCCTGACAGGATGAGAAGGAAGTCTGTATTGGGCCAGGGTGGAAGGTGATTCTGTACAGGATGTCAAAGCCTCAGTGGTAAGAGGAGGTGTGTACACCGGGTGACCAGGGTGTCAAGGTCAGAGTGGAAGCAGGGTGAGAAAGCTGTCCTATGAAGAGATGGCCTGGTGGGATGAGAAAGATAAGGAGGGTGTTCAAACAGGCGAAGGAGAGGGTGAGGAGGGGGAAGGGGGCTACTGACCATGTGTGAGGGTGGTCCATGAGGACATGTCAGAACGTGAGCAAAGTGAGGACTGTATGCACACAAAGGGGCAGTCTGACACAGGGTATGGAGCCCAAGCAGGTGAAGAGCGTGTCTGTGTGGGAAGGTGGCTTGGAACGAGGAGTCAGAGCCCAAGAAGGCTGAGAAGGATATGTATGCACAGGGTATCAGGGAGCGGGTAAAGTAAGGGGGTCTTCCATTTGGTGCAGTGGCACAGGCAGGATGAGGCAGGCAACCAGGAAGGCAGTAGCTATTGTGGGGTGAAGAGGTTACCTGCATGGGGGAAAGAGTTATTGCAGTGATGGGAAGTTGGTTACATTCAGCAAAATTATCAAAGAGGTGAATACATTAAGGATAATAAGAGCCAGATTTTTCACTGTTGGACACAGGAGTCAGAAAATATGAAAAAGGAATAAACTAAAATGAACCCAATGGTGTTAGATTGGAATTGGAAGTAATGCTGTAAATGTTGTATACATGTATATAAAACAAAGCATATGTATATGAACTATTTGCCTTTCTCTATCTGACTTTTATGTATTTCCCATGTCAGTCTACTGAGATGGCCTGGAAGCAGTGACACCCCAATAGCACTAAACATACATGGTATCCCAGTCTCAGCTTTGCATACCAGTCTTTGCTAAAAGAACCAGGGCTCCGTGAGGAAATGGTTGATTCTGTTCTACGGCAAGGAAAGTATAAGGTGAGCCTGAAGTATCTTGTTTTGCAATAAAACAAGCAAGTACTCAAATAGTGATAGGGAGATGCCAAAAAAATACAGAGGCTAGCTTAAAGGAACTCTCACTGAATGATTCTTGGACAATAGCAACAAAATAAATAACAGTAATGGATTATAACCCATTTGAATAAAAAAAAAAACAAAACAAAACATGAGCTCATCCTGATTTAAATGAGTAAAATTATCAAACATGAAGATTAATGAGGAAAAATATTTACATTGCTTCACAGTATCTCTCCATGAACTCCTTATTCATTTTAAAAAGTCACTTTACAGTGGAGAAGCCTGGGAGAAACTACTCCTATTAAGTAAGCCAAGTGACCATCATTAGTAATGGGATGAATCAAAACTGTGCGTCGCCTGGTAGGATGCAATAAGCACGGAGCATCACTTCTCTGATATTACTGTCAAAGATGCAGATCTTAATCTAATCAAGAGAAACCATTAAACAAACCCAAACTGAAGAATATCGTCTTCAAAAGATCCTGAAAGCCAAGAAAAATATGGAGAAATTATTTCAGATTGAAAGAGACTAAAGACACATGATAACAGGATTCTTTTGCTATAAAAGACATTTTGAAACAGTTGGAAAAACTAGAATGGAGTCTGAGGATTAGACGGTAGTAATGTATCAGTGTGAATTTCCTGACTTTGATGGAAGTGTGCTATATTATAGAATATCCTTGTGTAACAGAATGTAATAGAATGGTACATAGGAAATACCCATTGAAGTACTTCAGAGTAATGGGATATTAGATTGGCAACTTTGCTTTTAAATGGTTCAGTGTTTTGTGGGGTTTTTTTAAAGTTATTTCTTCCATATTGGCAATATTTCTGTAAGTTTGAGATTGTTTCAATTTTAAATAGTAAAAAGTGAAAAAAATTCAGAAAAGCAGAATCACTTAAGATTTTAATAGCTCAATTCTTAGGTATTGAGTTATAAATATTAGCATGAAAAAAATTATCTAACTTTGTAAGTATGAACCTGCAACATAATATCTCTTATTTTAAGTTGTTATGGAGAATTTCATAAGTAAAGGGAGCAGTATAATGAACCTCCATGCACCCGTCATCCAGCTTCAACAATGACCAATACATGGTCAATCTTGTTTCATCCAAACCTCCTCTTTCTCCCCAAAGGGATTATTTAAAAGCAAATAGTGATATCATATCACCGTAAACATTCCGGTGCATGTCTCTATATAATAACATCTCTTGTGTGTTTTCAGCTATGACCATAATACCACTATCACACCTTAAATGCAAGGGCAATAATTTCTCAGTCTCTTCAAAGAAACAGTCAGTGTTAAAATTTCTCCCTTTATCTCTAAAATGATTTTTACAGTTGCCTTGTTCAAAATAATCAAGGTCCACACACTGCATTTGGATAATACATTACTTAGATCTCATTTAATCTGTAACAGTTTCCTCTTTCTCTTTATTAAAAAAATATATATATATATATATATATTTTTTTTTTTTTGCTGTCCCCTAGAATTTCTAACCTGTGGATTTTTGCAAGTTGTATCCCTATGATATTTAATGTGCTCATTTATCCCTTGTATTTCTTGTAAACTGCCCTTTAGACTAGAGGCTTTATCAGATTCAGGTTCAAGTTTTTGGCTTATTTTGAAGGTGGTTCACGTATTTCTTATTGCTCTACATTTATAGTATACATAATATCTGGTTGTCTCATTTTGTTAAGATTAGTCATCGAGTTTTTATGTTATCAGTTATCCATTGTAAAACTCCCCATAACGTTTTCACCTTATGGTTTTATAAGCCACGGATTACTATTGCCTGGATCTGTTTCAATAGGGAAAGCAAAATGGTGGTATTCAAATTCTATCATTCTTCATTCATTTACTAGCTGGGGTCTTTCTCTAAAGAATAACCATCTCTAAACAACTATTTGATTACCCTGAGGTGCCATTCAAACAAGAAAGATTAAGTGTTTGACTTTCCCTTTATGAATCATCATCAAATTTTTTAAAGGTATGATCCTGATAGGAAAATTGTTAAATTGGTGAAAATACACTAGAGGAAGCAGTGTGAAGTAAATACCAGAAAGAACCCCATGAAAGGTTGCTTGATGCCTTTTTTTATGTATTTATTATCTCACTAGCTAGCCTCCCAGTATATCCATACCCAGCCCTCCCACCCCCGACATTAGAAATTGGCTGTCACTCTCGTTGGGGATACAATGGTGAACCAAATGTGTCTTCCATCAGCTTTCAAGAAAACAGTTGCTACACATGTTCTCTAAGTTAAATATTTAGAGGCTTCATTAATGTGAGACAAAATGGATATTGATTAAGCTTGGGGAAAAATGCAAACCACACACGCAAGCACAGCAAAAGGATTCAGATTATAATATGTTTGTAACTGATACATTTAAATGGTGGCTGCCTTTCCAACATGCCAAATTTCTAGCTTTTTGTTCTGAACTGTGGTTTCTCTCTGTTGTCTATAAGAATGTTGGGGGACTATGAGCTCCTTGCTGTTACATAGATGATATGTCCACTAAACATAATTCATGTCCGGCACCCAAATTGCTCTTAATGTTTCTGTGATCTAAATATTTTATGTTGTTTACATCTGTTTGCTCTGCTTCTGTGGAGCGCTCTCTAGTCAGCCGCACTTGCATCAAATCAGCACATTTTCATCTCTGCTGCACAGATAATGGCAGGAGACTGATGTTTGAGAAGGAAAGGAACTCTTAAAACAGTAAAATTCTATTGAAAAAAATCGATAGTTTGTTTTCTGTTTGGAAAAGAATAGGATTATAGATTTTCCTCCCAAACACACAGTATTGATGGCTTCCATTAAAGCCCATGAGGAATTTGATTTTTAATGGAGTTGTTCTTGCACGTGTGCTGAGAAGATTGATTTAGGAACTTCTCATTCACGCCAGTTGAAGGCAAGTGTGGAAAATACTTCATATAAACAAGGGGTATGCTAAAGCTGAGAGAAGTTTTTCAAATCCACGGGCAAAGGCTATAGGATCACTATATTACAATAATTTAAATATATTTAAAATAATTTTGTTTAAAAATAATGTCCTTTTTTGTGCTCAATTTGAGCCACTAGGTAGTGAAATACCACACTGTAATTCAGCAGATCTTTCCATAAATGGCTTTGCACGTTTCAGAGTTTTATCATGCCTGACCCCAGAAACACTGAGAATAGCATCTAATCCATGGATATCGCCTGCTCACATCTTAATAATGACCACTTTAGGCCTGAAACATATAATTAAGCTCCCAGCAATGAGCATCTCAATGAATGATATTGCTAAGTAACCAGTCTGCAGCCTACTTAATTAGCATAAACAAAAAAAGCACCACTTAGACTCACCGTCCTGGGGCATCAGTGGGTCCTTTTTGATTTGAAGCACTTCATGAGCGATTTTGAAAAGAGGAAAAGATAATGAAGATTATTACTCTGCTGCCCTGTTAGCCACACTGAGCATTAGGACTGGAAAGAATAAGAAATCAGAGGATCCCATTAGCCCTCTTTTGTACGAATTTTCAAAGTCATGAATTGTTGAGTAGATTTTTATTTAAGATATAATAAGCATTTTGTTGGGGCCTAAGCATTAGAGTCATCTCTTGGCTCCTTCTTGAGCTTCCTCTGGTTTTTGAAGCTCACAGTGAGACTCAGGGTAAAAGGGGCCCATGACTTTATTCAATAAGCAAGCTCTTCAAAAATTTCCTGAAAGAGGATGTTGGCAAATTAGATTATAGTCACTATACAATTAATAATTTAACAACAGTTTTTAGGACCTACTATGTACCTGGCATAGTAGGTGCACGTAGCAGTTGCTTACCTTCATGGAGTTTACATTCTTGTCAGAGCTGGACAGAAAATAATCAATGTCACATGGTGATAAGAGGAATAATATGGTGACATAGTAGAGACTAACAGTGTTGGAAGAGATGTTTTTAAATATTAAAGGTTTTTAAACAGGGAATTCAATTGATCTGATTTACTCATTTTCAGTAATCATTTTAGCTTCTGAGTAGAGATATAATGTTAGGAGAATAAGGGGGAAAGTAGGAAGACTAGTTAAGAGATTATTGCAATCATCCCAGCAAGAGAGGCAGTGCCTGAGACCAGGTGATTTCAGTAACGCTGCAGAGAAGAGAAGTGAAGGAACCCTGGCTGCATATTGGAGATAAATGCAGCAGGATCAGCTGATACAGAAAAAGGAAGGAATCAAATGATTTTTAGGCTTTTAACATAGATAGCTTGGTAGATTACAGTACTATTAGTGATATAAAAATACCCAAAGCCAGGTTAGTTATTTAAAATAATAGTTTTAGAAGCAATTAACCTTTTCATTTTTAGTGCTGTACTTTCTCTGTGGTTTTCACATTAGATCCTTTTTAAAGCAGAAATTGATTCATTCATTCATATTTATTGAGAACCTACAATGCCCCGTGCTGCAACAGGCCACGGGGACGCAGCCCCTGCTTCATGGGGGAAATGGACATTAAACAAAGAGCCACACTAATGAAACTGTAATTATAAACTGAAATAAGTGTCCTGAAGGAACAGACCATGGTTCTCTGGGAGAATATAACCCATGAAACTGGCAGAGGCAGGGATGGGATGGGGACATTGGAAATGACTTCCTTGAAGAAGTGTCTCTTGAGCCCAGGTTTAAAGAGTAAGAATTAAGTAGAATAAATCCTGATAGTGTGGTGTGTGTGCGAGAGAGACACACACACACAGAGAAAGAGAAAATGTGAGCGAGTGTGATGGGGAGAAATGGGATATTCCAGATAAAGGAAACAGAATCTGCTAAGGCCCTTTAGCCAAAAGGAAGCATGGCTTCTAGAAACTAAAATCCAGGTCAGCGAAGTACAGAGAACAAGAGGAGAAAAGTATGAGAGGAGCTCCGAGAGGCAGGGAGAAGCCAGCTCTTACTGGGCTTTGTAGGACTACAATAAGAATTTAGGACTTTATCCTAAGAAAACAACAAGCCACTGATGTACGAAAATATGACTTTGTCAACCACGTGGAAGATGAATTAGGGTGTTTTTGTGAAGATAAAACAGCAACAAACACACACATAGATACAGAGAACAGATGGGTGGTTACCAGAGGGCAAGAGGCGGGGCAAAGGCTAAAAGGGGTAAAGTGTGTGGTGGACGCGTGCACAGTGACAAACGACAACTAGACTTCCAGTGGTGAACACGATGTAGTCTATACAGAAGTGGAAATATAGTGATGTACACCTCAAATTTATATATGTTATAAACCAATGTGACCTCAATAAAAAATAAATAAAAATAAAATTTTCATTCAACAAAAGAAGGAAATGTGTAACAAAATATATCTTTCAAAAATCTGGCTGTCCACTTAGTAAGAAAAATTCCCTAGCCAAATGCCCATAAAAGTTTTAAATTACATGCCTGTAGATGTTACCCACTAAAAAGTGATAAGATAAAGAATTGTTTTGTGTGATATGGCTGTCTCTAGGCTCCCCTAGTGTTGATAACTATAATGAACATTGAAACTTTGATTCTTTCTCTTGCTTAGATACTCTTCTATGCCTATGAAAATCAACATTGTTAATTCTGATTTCCTCTTTTTTCACATTTACTATGAAGTTAGACATAATTTATAAAGGAACATTGAAGACTACCTTTGTCACCACTGTTATTTTGCGAAGATAGTGAGGTACCTTTAGAAAATGAAATTTGATGTTTATACAGAGAAGAAGTGATAGTTATTCTTCTAATGATCGATATGGAAAAGGGATGAAACCCACAAGGACCACTAAGAAAATTAATGAGGTTTCCATTTAAAGATATCAAAATCCAATGTGCAAAACTCCAAATACTTTGCTTTACCCAGAGCAGGGGAGCATAGACAGAACATCCTGGTTTGGGAATTGGTGTCCAGATTCTGCCCTACCTCTAATGAGCTGTGAGACCCTGAACAAGGCTCTCACTGATCCAGCTCTGTTTGCTCTGGGTATAAAAAGATAAATAAGATAAATTTAAAAAAAGAAAAGATATTGAATCAGTGTTCATTTTATCTGTAAAATTCACCACCTCTAGGACTCTAACAAAATGCAGGAATCCTTTTAAGGCAGACTCCAGTGTGTTTTCCTGTTTGTTTACAGATGATTAACTGTTTGACACAGAACTGGAAGGTGGGAGTTAGCAATCAGGCAAAATGAAAACTTTCTTGTTCGGAGTCAATGCCAATAGAAAACGAATCCAGACTGAAAATAAACCGTATCTGAAATTACCAAGTAAGTTGATGGGGAAGTAATGGTAATAAAGAGACAATTAAGTATCTTGTTGCTCTTTTTATAGATACTTAACCAAAAGCTTGAAAACAGGCATTGCTCTGGAGAGAGTTTAATGATTTCTTTTGCTTTACTGTATTGAATTTAGCCCAATTAGAAGTTTACCAAATTACTCTTATCTTGAGAAACTTAGGTTAAAATGTTAGTAGAATATAAACACATTTTACATTAATAAACTTTTAATAGAAATTAGAAAATCAAATCATTAAAGAATCTCTTCATGTTTTAAAGAAGCAACCAAATATATTTCTCTTTTTGTACATAGCATTTACTTGTGTGTTGTAGTCAGCAATGTAACAGATTTATTTCTTCTCTCTCTTAGCAGTGCCCAAAGTATGTCTGAAAACATTGTGGTTGCACAATAGAATCCATGTGTCGCTTAATGACAGGGCTACATTCTGAGAAATGCGTCATTAGGCGATTTCATCGTTGTGTAACCGTCATAGAGTGCACTTACACAAAACTACATGGTATAGCCTACTACACACCTAGGTTGGATGGTACTAACTTCATGGGATCATGAACATACGTGTGGTCCCTTGTTGACTGAAACGTCATTATGTGGCTCATGACTGTAATTGCTTATAGAAGGGGAGACCATGTTTGCATGCAAAGGAAAGTGAATTATATATTTGTATATCCTCTGATGTTTGCCCTAGACTTCTTCTATTCTCTCAAAGGTAACTACTATTACCAGTTTAGAGTAGATCCTTCCAGACCTTTTGCTATGAATTTTACACTCATAAGTAAATACTCATGGAAAATATATAGAATTATTTAGTATTTTTTAATTGATTTTACATGACTTATACCAGAGTTTTTTCTCATTTTTTAGTCTTAATGCTATGTACCGGACTTACACCATTAAGATGTAGCTTGTTGTTTACTCTATACTACACCCTCCCACACTTAAACCATGGTTTATTTAAGCTTGTCTCTAACTACAGTCTTTGTTTGAAAACGCCCTTAAGATATAAAGTGAATGACTGTTTTACTTCAGAATTCTAGTCTGGATATGTTTACATCCATTAATGTTACATTCATTTTGATATTGGTATTTGGATCCAGTAACGTGAATATGTGGAATGGGAATGACCACATAATGTATAATGTTGCACAGAAGCTATTGTGGACCTTTAGGTAAATTGTCTTTAAAAAAAAATAATGAAAATAATAAAATGAGAGGTTTAATTGTGAAGAAGATCTGAGACTAAATTATACATGCTAGCAAATGGAATTATTTTTGGACTGTTCTGATTATTGGTATTGTAATGCATAAGCACTGTTCAAACTTTTCTTCTAAAGAACCCCTCATGGCAGAGGAAGACAGTGGGGACCCCTATGAGGTGCATATTTAACCTCAAGGAGTCTGCCAACAAGCAGGAAATTTCTTTGAAGTCTGGTATTTTACCTTAAATATTCATGCAGTCTTAGTTTAACAACAGCAACAGCAAAAGTATTTAAATTACATAACATCTAGTAAATTTGACACAGCAGGAAGATGCAGCATTTATTTAACCTGTGGCTTTGAATGCCTGCTAGTGTGCTGCTGGATGCCCTTGGAGTCAATGAGCCCTGTTAGAAACAGACACAAAATGCTACCTTACAAAGTGCTACTATTTAGAAGTATCTGGCAAAGTCACCAATACCTACTGTTTTTAAACAGAATATCCTCGTAATGCAGGAAGACCTTATTTTTCCACATATATCTTTGTCAAGGCTCTATGCTTAGAAATAGCAGAAATGCACACAACTAACTTTGTTAACAACGTGTGTGTTGGGAGTGGGAGTGTTTATTAAGTGGAGACAAGAGTATCTCATAGAACTGATGTCAGACAGTAGACTTGGGCTGAATCTGGGACCAGGAAAGGGGACAGAGCCCAGGTGACTTGGGTTCTGTGCCTCTCAGGGCCTGACTCCTTTATTCTCTTGACCTTTCTCTGAGCACATGATCCCTGCTTCTCTCTCTCTTTGCACACCATGACCCAACACAGGGCACCACCCCACAGCTCTTGCAGTAACAAGCCGTCTATTCAAATGACAGGAGAAACAATCTGGCATTTTTCAATTCCAAATTTATATTCTCAAGAAAGAGACTGTGTGCCAAAATAAATCCCCAAACATAGGTATCCTGAGTTAGGGTGAGAATTCAAGACTAAGAATAAAATCACGAAGATGAGAAGTGTATAATCAGCCTATTTCTGCTCTCTCATAATTGACCCCATTACCTGTAAGTTGTGCTGAGGGGGCTTCGCATTGCTGATTAATTTCCCATCTTCAAAAATACTTATTTTGAGTATTTATAATGTATAGCCCCTAGCAAATTAATTCATCAGAGATATGTCTGGCCTATGTTCTATTACTCAGGTCCCTCAGGTAACCGAAACTAAAGTGAAAGTCAGGTAACCTCAGTTACACAAGGAAAATGGCTTAATTTAACTGTCCTCAAGCTGAAAGTCAGGTTCAGCATGGTGTTCTGAATGCAGTTCTGCAATAATTATCATTTATAGTTGGACAGCTTATTTAAGGGAAAAACTGAAGTTTTCCCTAACTCCAAGAGAATCTAAACTTTGTTCAAATACTTCAGCTGAATATAACAAGCTCAATGAAGTCACAGTCAGTGAGTACAATACTAAAAGCCACCTTCTAAACTCTTCTCTCATTTTTAATGAACTGTTTGTATATTTGAGAGAGGAGAGGTCTATGTAAGCTATCATATCATCTGCATTTAATGTCAGTGTTATTTCCTTTTCATTTCTTTCATCTATAGTTCTATTATAGTGGCTAGGAGTCCAATATAATTGTTAAATAATACACTGATGGTTGGCATGCATGCCTCATTCCTGATTTTAAAGGGAATCCTTCTAAGATTTAACTATTTGCGACAGTTTGCTCTAGTTATTGTTTTTTGTGGGGTTTTTTTTGAGGAAGATTAGCCATAAGCTAACATCTGCCCCCAATCCTCCTCTTTTTTTTTTTTTTTTTGCTGAGGAAGACTGGCTCTGAGCTAATATCCATGCCCATCTTCCTCTACTTTATATGTGGGACGCCTACCATGGTATGGCTTGTCAAGCTGTGTGTATGTCCGCACCCAGGATCTGAACCAGCAAACCCCAGGCCACCAAAGCAGAAAGTGCGAACTTAACCACTGCGCCACTGGGCCAGCCCCAAGTTATTAGGTTTTTTTTAAAAGATTTTATTTTTTTCCTTTTTCTCCCCAAAGCCCCCTGGTACATAATTGTATATTCTTCGTTGTGGGTCCTTCTAGTTGAGGCATGTGGGACGCTGCCTCAGCGTGGTTTGATGAGCAGTGCCATGTTTGTGCCCAGGATTCGAACCAACGAAACACTGGGCCGCCTGCAGCAGAGAGCGTGAACTTAACCACTCGGCCGTGTGGCCAGCCCCTCCAAGTTATTATTTTTAATAGTTACTATTTATCAGGTTAAGGAAACTTTTGTTCTTAATTAAATAAGAAATTGTGTGGGGTTTTTTCCTAAATAGGTGTTAAATTCTATCACTTTTTGGTATCAGTTGGGAAAAATTATATGAATTTTTTCTTCCTAAATCTGATATTGTTGTGAAAAACATTTACGAATTTTATAGTAATCAGACATTCTTGCATAATTGAGATAAAGCCAATTTTATCATGATTGTTACAATACATTATACTGTTGGGTTCACTTGGGTGAGTTTTTAAAGGGAAAATTTATATTAATTAGTATAATGGACCTCTAATTTTTCTTTCTCATAATATTTTTTGGATTTGGTGTCAAACTCCTACTGAACTTTATCTCTTTTTCTGTTACTTGAAAAGATGTGTGTAAATTTGGATCTATTCTTGAAATTTTTATAGCACTCATCTGTGAAATCTACTGTCGGGGTTTTTGTTTGTTTTTGGGGGCTAAGTGGGTTCTTGGGTCAGTTTTGATAAGTTATTTTTCTAGGCATTTCATTTAAGTTTTCAAAATTGTTGGCATATAGTTATTGGTAGTACTCTCTTTTTGCTACTTTAAAAACTCTACTTTTTCTGTCATTATGTCCTGTTCTCATTCATAATAGTTTTAAAATTTTCTCTCTTTTCTTGATCAATCTTGCCAGAGGTTTGTTTATTTTGTTAATTTTTTCAAAGAACCAACTTTTGGCTTTATTGATAGTCTATATTGTATTCTATTTTATTAGTAGCTAGTATTTATTACCTCTTTCTACTTTCCTCATTTTATGTTATTTTTTCTAAATTTGTAAGCTGAACACTTACTTCAGTAATTTTGAAACTTCCTTTCTAATTGGCATGTTTTTGCAGAAATATAAATTTATGAGGTAATGAAAAATACCTCCAATACACAGAAAATGCTAGATTTACTCACATAATGGTTAAATATGGTTTTTAGTTTTTGTATCCATTTATTCATTCATGAACCATTTACAATGGACACAAACAAGTGTCCATTGTTTGTGCAGTTCTGTGTTTTGCAAATGGGGAAGCCATAGCCTAAAATCTCCAGAAGTCTATACTCTTTCATTTAATGATAAAAATTATGTTATTTTATCTTTGTTTTTTTGAGGTGTAATCAACATACAATAAAATGGACATATATTAAGCATTCAAATTGTTTTGAAAATTTCATGTACCCAAAACAAGATATAGAACATTTCTTTCCCCCCAGAAATTTCCCTTTAGCCCCTTTCCAGTCCTACTTCCCCAGGAACACTATGGTTTCTATCATCATAGATCAATGTTGCCTGTATTTAAACTTATATAAATGGAACCAGACAGTATATACTCATTTAGGTATTGCTTCTCTCACTTAACATAATGCTTTGGACAGACACATCCAGTTGTTTCATCTATCAGTTTGCTTTTCTTTATCATATAATTTCATTCCATTGCATATAGATTTCATGATTTGTTTATCCTCTTGTTGATAGACATATGGTTTGTTTCCAGGTTTAAGAAATTTTGAATGAAGCTGCTATAAAGTTCCTTAACAGTATTTTGGTTAACATATATTTCCGTTTCTTTTGTGTAAATATCTAGGAATGAAATTGCTGGGTCATAGGGTAGATATATGCTTAAATTTTAAATAGTGGTTCTTAGAATATGGTCCATCAATCTCTGGGACCTTAAGATCATTTCAGGGGTTTCACAAGGTCAAAATCATTTTGTGTTAATACTAACATATTTGCCTTTTTCGCTGAGTTGACATTTACATTAATGATGCAAAAGCAATGATGGGTAAAAAATGAACAATGCCATACAAATAGTCATGATATTACTGTATTATTCTTCACTACACACATTCAGTACACCAGTTTCAATTAAGAATATCCCTGATGAGTCAGATTATTAATTTTATTAAATCTTGACTCTTGAGTACTCATTTCTCAATAATTTATATGATGAAATGGAAAGTACACAAAAAGTACTTCTGCTGCAAACTGACGTATGATGGTTGTCTCAAGGAAAAGCAGATATGCAATTGTTTGAGTCACAAGCTAAACTAGTTGCTTTTTTCATGGAGCACTATTTTTTTTTATACAGTTACTGACTTTTTTGGGGGTTTTTTCCTGGGAAAGATTTTCCCTGAGCTAACATCTGTTGCCAGTCTTCCTCTCTTTTATTTTTTTTCCCTCTGCGAAGCCCCAGTGCAGAGTCATATATTCTAATTTAAGTCCTTCTAGTTCTTCTATGTGAGCTGCTGCCACAGCCTGGCTACTGACAGACAAGTTGTGTGGTTCCTCACTGGGGAACCAAACCCTGACCACCAAAGTGGAGCAACTGAACTTTAGTACTAGGCTATCGGGGGTGGCCCAGAACCAGTTTATTTATTTATTTTTTCTGATGTGCATCATAATATATTTCTAATTCTGTGTAGATTACATCATGTTCACCACCCAAAAACTAATTATAGTCCATCCCCTCACATGTGAGCCTAATCACCCCTTTTGCCCTCCCCTCTTTGCCTATAGTAACCACCAATCCAATCTCCAATGCTATGTGTTTGTTTGTCATTGTTTTTAATCTTCTACTTATGAGTGAGATCATATGGTATTTGACTTTCTCCCTCTGACTTATTTTACTCAGCATAAGACCCTCAAGGTCCATCCATATTGTCACAAATGTTCAGATTTCATCATTTCTTATGGCTGAGTGGTATCCATCATGTGTAAATACCACATCTTCTTTATCCATTTGTCCCTTGATGGGCACCTAGGTTGCTTCCAAGTCTTGGCTGTTGTGTATAATGCTGCAATGAACATAGGGGTGCAGGTATCTTTATGCCTTTGTGTTTTCAAGTTCTTTGGATAAGTACCCAGCAGTGGGATAGCTAGATCATATGGTAGATCTAGTCTTAATTTTCTGAGGATACTCCATACTGCTTTCCATAGTGGTTGTGCCAATTTGCACTCCCACCAGCAGTGTACAAGGCCAGAACCAGTTTTTATTAATGGACAAACTTATTATTCAGACTTGTATATCTGGCAGATACTTTCCTGCAAGCGAGCAAAGTAAGCCTGTCACTTCAAGGAAAATAACTGACTGTATTTGTTGTCAATGATGAAATGTGAACTTTGAAGCAAAAGTTAGAATTTTGGAAAACATGTATTAACTACCATGAACTTAATAGCTTTTTGGTATTGATGTTCTTTTCTAATGATATTTGTGGTGATATTAACAAATGTGATATCAAAAGATCATATAATGAAATGAATCAACAGTTGGAAGATCCACATAATTCAGAGAATCAGTGTTTTCCCAATGGTTGCTGCCTGGTGTTAAAACATATGCATGGGGTAAAGATCAATTGATAGTACAAGGTGGACCAATGGATTTTAATGCAAATGAGTACAAATATTTATTGATATGGTTTGATGCCACACTGCAACCAACTTTCAAGAACCTACCACTGAATGTTTATTTAGTATCAAAAAAAATATTCATAATTATCTGAAAAAGACTATTAAAATAGTCCTTTCTTTCACAACTGCCTTTCTGTATAAGGCAAGATTTTCTTCATATACTTCAACCTAAATAATATCAAGAGAGTGAATGCAGAGAAAGCTATAAGAACCCAGCTGTCTTCTTTTAAGCCAGAGTTTAAGGAGATGTACAATAATGTAAAACAATGCCATTCTTACTAATTCTCATGTTTTGACAAATATTGTTGTTTCTCATTAAAATATCATATATTTATTTTAAGTTAAGTAATAAGGAAATATTTAAAATTTTTCTCAATTTTAATTTCTAATATGGTGAATATTGGAAGATAATTATCATGTAAACAAAGGCTCCTTGGGCTCCTTAATAATTAAGACAGTAAGGGGGTCCTGACCAAAGAGTTTGAGAACCACTGTTCTGTAAGAAACTGCCAAATGAGTCTTCAGTGTGATTGTACCATCTTGCATTCTTACCTGCAACATATAAGCATTTCACTTTCTCTACATAATCTCCAACATTTACTGCTTTTAATTAAAGAAAAACTTTAGCCACTTTAGCGGTGCAAAGTCATATGTTACTGTAGTTTCAGTTCGCTTTTCTCTGAAGCTAATCATGTTGGACATCTTATCATTCCTAATGGCCATTCCTATGTCTTTTGTGATTTGTGTGTTTGAGTTTTTGCCCGTTGTTTTATTGGATTATGCATCATTTTATCATCTTGCAGAGTTCTGTATATATTATGGATACAAATTTTCCATTAGATGTATTCTATTTGTCTTTTTCCTATTCTGTAGCTTGTTTACTAATTTTGTTAAGGGCACTTATGATAAGCAAAATTTTAAAATTTGATTGAGTCTAATTTATCATTTTTTTCTTTATAGTTTCTGTTTGTCTACTCAGACATTGCAAATGTATTCTTTATTTTTTGTAAAACCTTTATCATTCTGGCTTTTATCTTTAGAATTGTGCTCCATATTAAATTTATTTTTGTGCGTGGAGTAAGAAAAGGGTCAAGGATTATTTTTTCATATGGCTATCCACTTGTTCTAGCAATAGATAAAAACTTTCTCAGTGAATTGATGGCAATTTCTATTGCTTACCTCTATTCTTTATTTTTATATATATCTATTTTATATCAATACCACATAGTCTTGATTATAGCAGCCATACAGCAAGTCTTGAAATCAGATAGCCTTAGTCCTCTAAATATGTTCCTTTTTAAAAGACTATTTGGTTATTCAATATTCTTTGCATTTCGAAATTAATTTTCAAATATTTTAACGTATCAAGTAGCCTTCAGGAATTTTGATAAAGGTTGTACTGAATCTATATGTTAATTTAAGGAGAATGACATCTTAACAATATTGAGTCTTTCAAACTATGAACATTTATTTAGATATCCATTTTTAGGTCTTCTTTAGTTTCATTCAGCAGTATTTTATAATTTTCAATATAAACTTCTTGTATGTATTTTATGAATTTATTCCAAGATATTTGATTATTTTGATGCTATTGAAAATATTTTACATTGATTTTCCAAATGCCCATTTTTAGTAAATATTGATCTCGTAACTTGTAACATTGCTAAATTTGCTTATTAGTGCAAGTAGATTGTAGGTTCTTTTGGATAGGTATATAATCATGTCACCAATAAATAACGAAAATTGTTGCTACTTTTCTAAACTTTATGTCTTGTATTTCTTTTTCTTTCATTATTGCACTGCCTAGGAGCTCCAGTAAAATTTTGAATAGAGATAATGAAAATAATCATCCTTACCTTTTCCCTCTGATCTAAGGAAATGTTAAGTCTTTCACCATTAAATATGATTTTAGATGTGTATTTATCTTAAACATCTTTTATCGAGAAGACGTTCCTTTCTATTTTTAGTTTGTGGAGAGTTTTTAATCATGTGGGTGTTAAATTGTATCAAATGTTTTTTCTGCATCTAGTGAAGTGATTACACTCTCTCTCGAATTGTATAAAGGTGATGTATTTCATTGAATTTCTAATGTCATCTCAACTTGCATTCCTAAGATATATCATGTGATCATGATGTATTATTTAATTTGTATGTTACTGGATTATATTTGCAAATATTTTATGAGGATTTTGTGTCTATGTTTGCAAGAGATATTTTTTTATTATAATGTCTTTTTATTGTTTTATTAACAAGGTTATTTGGCCCCCTGAAGTGAAAAGGAATTTTTCTCTCCTCTGTTTTCTGAGTTTCTGTAATACACTCATGCATTACTTAATGACGGGGATACGTTCTGAGAAATGTGAGGTTAGGTGATTTCATTGTTGTGTGAACATCACAGAGTGTATGTACCCAAACCTCGATGGTATAGCTTACTGAACACTTAGGCTATATGGTACTAGTCTTATGGGACCACCATTGTATATGTGGTCTGTCATTGACCGAAACGCCATGATGCAGTGCATGACTGTATTAGGGTTATGGATTTGACCATTTTTTCCTTTTAATTCTGACAATGTTGTCTTTATGAGTTTGGAGCTCTGTTTTTAGGTACAAACATAGGATTATATTTCTTTGGTTAATTTATCATTCTATTAATACTTTGTTTTCAGTCTACTCTATATGGTACTAATAAAGCCATACCAGTTTTCTTTTGCTTAGTGTTTGCATGGTGTTTTTTTCTTTTCTTTTTAAAAAATAAACTTTCAACTTGTTTGTGTCTTCCTAATTAAAGTGTGTTTCCTGTAAAGATCTAATAGTTGGGTTTTACTTTTTTATCCAGTTTAACAATCTATGCCTTTTACATGGAGTGGTATGACTATTTTCATTTAATCTAACCATTGATATTCTTGGGTTTAAACATTATATCTTCTAATATTATTTCTTTTAAAAATTTATCTCACTTGTTTTTATCCCACTGTTATTTTTTTCCTGATCTCTTTTGAGTGATTTATCTGTATATATTTTTATTTGAGTTTAGCTCCTGTATTGCTAAGGTTACGTTTTAGTGGTTTTTCTAGGGGTTCTCCTCATCTTTAAGTAAGTTATCACAGTCAACTAAGTGTATGACTTCGAAGACAGTGCAAAAATTTTATAGCAGCATAATTCCATTTGCATCCTCCTGCCATTTGTGCTCTTGTTGTCTTGTATTTTATCACTGCATATGCCCCCCCAAAACCCCAAACAAATCATTACTATTTTTGCTTTAAACAATCAGTGACATTTTAAACAAATTAAATAAAATATATAAATATATAAAAGTAACTAAGAATTAAATCTTTTACACTTACGTATGTATTCATCCTTCCTGGTACTCTTCCATTCTTCCTGAAGATCTGAGATTTCTTCTAGTATGATTTCCTTTCAGCCTGAAAAAGTCTTTCTGCCCTTCTTGTAATGTGGGTGTGCTGGAGATGAAAAGTCTCTCAGCTTTTGTCTGTCTGAGCATTTCTTTATTTTGCCTTATTGTTTAAAGTTTATTTTGGCAGTGTATGGAGATGCAAGATGACAGCAGAGGAAGACTAGAACCCAAACCTTTTCAGTTTTGGCCGATACCCTTTATACTTCACCACTGAATGTAAATAGATGCAATAGCTTTTCACCAGTCTCTGATTTCCACCATCAGTCCTGATCCATTGTTATAATTGGGGTTTCTTTTCTTCTTTTAAATAGATGGGTCAGTCTGATTCTAAAGCTCATACTCTGAATGGCTGTGCTCTACTCTCTTAGTCTTGGTGGGAGAGAAAAAAAAAGTTCCAAAATGAAGCCAAATATAGTATTGGTGATAGATATAAAGAAGTCTAAGAACTTTTGTTTCCTAATCACTAAATTCAGGAGGGTGGGTTTGCAGGTTTTTTGAGAAGCTGACTATGTTAAATGTAGTTGGTCCTGTTGATGTGTTTTCTGCCAGAAACAGGATAATGGTTACACAGGGCTAAAATTTGAGATATCTGATTGCTACTTTAGGTCGCCAATTGACTATTTGAACCAAATAAACTGTTATTTGAGCTTGCTCCCTAATGAAAAACTTGCCAAAAAATTAAATGTCTTCTCTTTTTCCCCTTCATTAAAATTAAGAAAATTGATTACTAATTACGTTAGTATATTATGCATTTCTCAAAGAGAATTCAGTGACCTTCCTATTTTTTACACCAACATTTTTTCTTTGCTTCACAAATCACCCAGTGCACAAGCATAATAGGCTCAGAAGCACGTAGAAGAGCTGGATAAATAACCCAATAGATTAATTCTTAACAGTAGAGAAATCCTGGAATGGCCAAGAGTAATTGCTCACAATTTTCTCATGAATCAGCTAGTACATAAAAGCAAAGGCTCAGGCATTTATCTAATTAATAATGAGTATTACTGGTAGATATAGTTATCAGGAAGTAAAAGTGACCAAGATTGCATGGCATATGATAACACTTAGATGTGCAAAATTTTAAACTTGGAAAATTGTACTTGATAGAAATATTGGAGTAAATGAAAACTCAATGTTTGCTGTGGTCGAAATGTTTAATACAACTCTCCATGAAATTTATCTAGAAAAGCCTCGATCCTGATGAAAATACTTTCACAAAATTTTTAAAAGTTGGAAAAACAACATTTTATGGTACTAAGTAGAATATTGGTCAACAAATTAAACTGGCTTAGTGTAATTCACTTCAAAAAACTGTCTCAATAAAAAATTCATCGATGTTGGTATAATGCTAATAGTATATTCATAAACATGGAGTCAAAACATCCTCAGGATCAAATGGCAAGATCCAAACCGTGGGGTCAACGTATCCTGGATTTGTGCAGGACATTCTAATATGAAATATAAGTTGCATAACATTGTTGTCATGAAAATCTGCATAGCATGTCTCTTTGACATTTTAAAATGCCGTTGAAAATATTAATCCTATTCTACATCCAGCTCTGTTACCGTCTGTACAACCTTCGACAAGTCATGGACTCTTAAGTTCAGTTTCCTCCTAAATAAGATGGAATATCAGATCTCATTGATTCCTTGTGCAGAGCTAATTTAGTAACAGGTAACTTGGCACTTGGTTAATCACTTAATAAATGATAATTTTCTTAATAACAGTAATTCTGTCCCATTCCATTTTAAGTCTTCGTGTTGTTGAGGTTGTGGCATTCTCCCCATTCTTCCCACTCTGAGCTTTCTCTTAAAATTCCTCTAGCACTTGATTTTTTTTCTGATCATATAATGTTTCCAAATTGTTTCCCTGCTCTGAAGCCTTCAGTCCTATCCTAATTATCTGAAGAAAAGTATAAAGTTATTTCCAGCAAAACAGCAAACCGAGACATAAAATTTATTAACAAATGGGTTGGCCTCTGTACTTAATCCTTCTGACCCAGGTTCCAGGCTTGCCAGCAGGTTGTCAGGGGCCAGCCTGAGGCAAAGCTCTCATTCCCCTTGCTGAGCACAGAGAGGGTTACCCATACAGTGATGTGGGCCATTCTGATGCCTGTTTACCTTCGCCCTCTCCACCCTTTGGAAGCCAGCTCCAGAGCCAGTACCTGATATAAATCTCTGCAAGAATATAACTGTATATTGATAAAGGTTTCGGTTTACTGATAGAGCCAGTCTTCATCAAGTAAACTGTTAAAACACAATGGCATATGATAAAATTTTCGATCTGCAAAATTTGACCAAGGCAAATTTAAAAGTTTAGATTACAGTTCAATCTTTTAGTCTGCCTCCTTTTTTGTGAATTACTGAAATTCACAATAATATAAAAGTAAGCCAAGGCAAGAGTCCTATTAAAGATAATCAAAAAATCATCCTTTATAAAATATGTTAGCTGATCAATATCTTTAAGTCTGTCTGGTCCCGAATTTTAATTTT
Organism: Equus quagga; assembly: GCF_021613505.1. Lineage (NCBI taxonomy): Eukaryota > Metazoa > Chordata > Mammalia > Perissodactyla > Equidae > Equus > Equus quagga. The sequence continues at coordinate 64,908,759 of NC_060273.1, read as the reverse complement.
AGAGCTGGCCGAAAGAATTGAGTGACCTTTCCATAGTCACTTAGTTATTTGTGGAGGCCAGAATAGGATTAGGACTTCTGAAGCATGTGGTGTGTTCAGTATAGATAAGACTTCACAGTCTGGAGCCAGAAGACTTGGGCTTCAATCTCCAATGCTCTACGTACTAGTTGTGTGACACAAAGAAAGTCACTTCCCGTTTCTAAGCCTTTGTCTCCTCATCTGTACAATAGGGACAATGACAGTACCTACGGGAAAGGACTGTGGGAAGGACTAAGTCACCTCATGCCATGAGAACACTTTATACAGCGCCTGGCAGTCAAGAAATGTAGCTATTGTTAGTTTTGGTCCATGTACGTAGACGGTGGAAGAGACCATGCCCACACTGCTTTCTTCATGCAGCCTTCATCTAAAAAATAAACACTGAACCTCCTTCTTTTTACTGTCAACCAAAGTCAGGCAATATTTAAGTGACAAATAAGACTTAAATGCATAGACTCCACCACTGGCTTAGATAAACCAGTTTAAACTAAAATAAGGAATTTCTAACAGAGGTAGCTTTTTGGAAGGAAGGGGACCATCTCAACTGTTCTTCAGTTACTCCATGAAGGTAAACAACTACCCTTATTGTCACCCCACTGGAGAGTCCGTGAATACTTGCTTTTTGAGAAAGATATTTCAGGTTTCAGGATTTTCTCGGAGACCATCAAGGGCAAGGAGGTTGAGTCAGGTCTGATCTGCCATAGAAAGTTCTGGCAGGTTGGACCTAGATTCCATGGCCTTTCCAGGATGGGAAAATTATTGCCAGGCTACCATCCTTTCTGGAGGGGTCCTAGAGCTTATGGGAAAAAGTAGATTGGCCTAGACCTTTGCTCTGGTCTTACCAGGTGCCAGGCAAAATGATAACCTCTCTGAGGCAGGAGTTTCTTATGCTGGGACCTATGAGCAGGCCTGGACTAGGGAGACAGTGTTCCAAGCCTTTTAAAATTATATATAAACGTGTGTGTGTTTGTTCTTCACTGACGTAGTATACAGTATAGCTTTTATCAAATACTTGAAGTAGTCCCTGATCCCCAAATATTAAAAACTACTAAAAACTACTAAAAGTGTCTTTTAGCTTAAGAATAAAAGAGGGGTGTGTGTGTATGCATGTGTGACTTTTCCTTCGCCAAGGAGAGCAGTCCTTGGAAGCTATGTCTATAAATGGACGGTGATCCAATGGGCATGTCCCAGAGAGCGTGATGGATTCCTGCTCCCCGCTTGCTCACAGTCTAAAGTTAGCTTGCTAAATACAGCAGTGGCTCAGGCAAACTTTGCAACAGGTGCAGCGGGTAAGCTCATGAGTTGCAATATTTTCCAGATAGCTTATGTCCAGGCAGAAGAACATCACCTTGGTAACTGAATCTGACTTCCGGCAACTTTTGAGAAAGAGGAAGGATGAGATCCAATGTGAAAGTTTTGCTTTCTTTTCTTAGCAGAAGCAAAATTCCACTTGTCTTGGAATTTTTCAGTCTTATGAGAGTCCCATGGAGATCCAAAGATAAGTTCCCCATCATAACAAGATCCACAGGAAAAGCACAGGGACTTAGTTCCAAATCTGAGGAATGCCCTTTGTTCTTGCAAAGAACCAAGTCTTCTTGCTTTCTGCTGAAGCCTGTATTTCTCTGTTACTTGGCAATAAGGTGCTTATGTGCTTGCTTGCTTATTTATCTATTTATTTATTTTTTGAGGAAGATTAACCCTGAGCTAACATCTGTGCCCATCTTCCTCTACTTTAAATGTGGGATGCCTCCACAGCATGGCTTGACCAGTGGTGTGTAGGTCCACACCCGGGATCCAAACCCGCGAATCCCCGGCCACTGAAGCTGAGTGTGCAAGCTTAACCGCTGCACCACCGGGCTGGCCTCTATTTGCTTATTTTTAATGTTCAAGAGTCAAGGGAGATTTAATGCCAGTTATCTTTTAGAGCAGGGGAAAGCAAACTGTGGCCCACAGCCTATTTTTGTAAAGTTTTGGTTTTGTTTTAAACATAGCCACGCCCATTTGTTTATTATCATCTCTAGCTACTTTTGAGTGCTATAATGGCAATGTTTAGTAGTTGCAAAGATATAGTATGGCCTACAAAGCCAAAAAATATTTCATATGGGCCCTTTGTAGAAAAAGTTTTCTGATCCTGTTTTAGAGGGTGAAAAATTGCCCTCGAGAAATGTGACATTTCCTTTCCGTATATGTTTTCTAGGATGAGTTTCTCTGTGTAGTAGAGAGGAGTAGTATAAGTAGGGGTAGGGTGGGGGGAGGGGCGCCAGGGAAGATAGCAGGATACATTGAGGATAATTTCCTTCTTTTTACCTACATGCCATCATTCAGGATGACAAGTCCCAGGACCCCTTCTTTCCTTAGCATTCTCTTAATTTAAGAGAAGCAAATGCAGAATAATTGCTATGCTAGTTGTGTTTATTTATAGTGCGTCTTTCCCTAGATGCAGAAGAAAGAGAAAAAACACCAATGGGCTGATTTGAACTCATTTTTCTTGCAAGTCAATAGGGAGCAATGCCAAGATTAGCTAAAGGGGAAGACTTTGACAACGTGGGAATTTCGCTCACAGCACATTGTTAGCCCTGCTGCCTGCGACTTATCTTGCTTCGGATCAATAGAGCAGTATTACCCCAGCATAACTTTGTAATCAGGCTCTGGTGTAACTGTGATGACATCTTTCCATTTTACTGCCCCAGCTAAATTTATTTCTCGTCTGACCTTTCAGAGGGTCTAATCATGTAGAAGAAAAGAATTTTTAGCACCCCTTCTACCACGGGAGAAGGAGAGTCCTGGATATTTGCTATGCAGGACACTTTGAAAATTTGGCTTTGGAATTTTTAACAGTGGGAAAGTCCTCCCTGCTGGCAAATGGAGATGAGTCACTTGGGGGTTATCACAGGATCCTAGAAGAGTGAGAAAAATTGATAAGAACTTTTAAAAAAAGTCCCTGGAGCTAAAGTTAGTAGCTTGAGAGCTGCTGCTTGCGTTTGTGAGGTTGTCATGTTCTTGTTTGAAGAGTAGGTAAATGAGGAGACCCAATTCTGTCCTCAGTGGGGATTGACGATAATTCCAAGACTACTTACTGTGTGGGCCAATCCTGTCATGCTGGAGCCCTGTTGGTATCCACGGGAAGCTGCAATGTCCTGGCTGTGGGGAGGATGCTGGGGTCTGCCTGGAGTGAGATAAAACACAGAACCTCAGCCCTGGACCCATAGCCTGAGAGGAGGGTATGGTACCAGGGTCAGCCCAGGGCCACCAGGAGGCAACGAGGCACTCACTGCAGGTGCAAAATTTCAGGGGATGCCAAAAGCCTCAGCAATTCAGGTAAATCCTATTTTAATGCCATATTTTAAAAAATCAAAATCAATGCAAAAAACTCATGATTAACAAAACATCAAAGTGTTAAATAATGACAGACTGTTGTTGTTTATTTGCTTTGTGACCTTGCATTACAGTGCAGTGGCAACAGTCCCTCCGCAGTCCTCAGCCTATGTAGCTATCTTGACCCCGCCCCCCAAAACATTCACACACACAAATGGTCAGGAACAGAAGATTAGGCAACATGGAGCTTTATATACAGTCATGTTTTTTGATTGTAGAGCTTTTACTAACTTTTTGCATTTGGTTCAAAATATTGTAAGCTAAATAGATAAATGCTTATAGGAATGCACAATTTTCCTGTGCCTCAGACTCCAGTATGCTCCAGAGCCCTGCATGATGCTGTCACAACAAGCTGGTCTTGCTCTCAGTTGGACAAGCACAAACATGAGATCAAGAAGGATATTCAAACAGCCCTTTATTCTGGATTCCAGTGGCAGAGTAAAATGAACAGAGATCACAGTGGCTGAAAAGCCAGAATGTCTGCTACATTATTGAGCTTTGCCATGCTCCTGCTCCTCCAACAGCCACGGAGTCTTGGCTAGTCAAGAAATTTCTCCAATTTCAGACATGTCCCTCCTCTTTTCCTGTGGCCCTGGGGCCCCATAGTCTACAAAGCATTGCAAACGCAAGTACCTATAGTGTTAGAGCAGGTTTTGCAAATGGCAGAAGTAAATTTGATAAAGACTGTATTAAAAGATAGTGTATGGCCGCTACTCAGGTCCAATAAAGTGAAAGTGGACTCAGAGACTGACTTTTTCTGAACTTGCTAATTCTTCAGGTAAAAGAAATGTCCTGATTGTAAAATGCTGACAACTGAAACAAAAAATAACATGAGCCAAATAAAATAGATGTGGACAGATTTGACATCTTGTCTTAAGCCTTTGCTCCCACAACTCAGCCTTCCTTGATTAGACAAGAATAGGGAAAGGGGAAGCTCTCCATCCAGAGGGTGCAAAGGACTCAGACAGGATTCTCTAAAGCAGTGTTCTTTCACTGTGGGACACTCATGCCCCAGGATATGCACAAGACACTCATTGGTACAGAAGAAAATGCCAGGATTTTATTTGATTCTTTTTCTCATCCCTTTAAAATGTCTATTTAAAAAACGTATGGTGTACGTACTATATTAGTGCAGAGTACCTGTGTATAATTTATAAATAAATATTCATATAGTAAAGATGCATGCCTAAAAATTCTTATTAGAGTGGTGCAATAAAAGAAGTGCTGAGAGTACTAAGGTAAGTAAAGTCAGATCTTCACAGTACCTACCTCTGCCTACAGATAGCATGCTTCTTGCCCATTATGATTCTTTAAAGAGTGTCTGCCTCCTTTTCTCATTGAGTAGCTTTACTCAAAGCTCCATTTTGCACTTCTAGCTTGAGAATGTGCCAAGTTCCAGGATGGAAAGGAGAGGAGGATTGGAAGGAACAAAACATCCTCTCCTCATTGGTATGCTTTGCATTACTTTTCAGGAATGAAAATAAGTTTGAAAGCACCATCCTTACCCCTGCTCATATTGGCCCCTTCTTTGTGAAATATACGTCCTTATTGAGGTGCCATATTGGTTCAGTGGGTGACTTGAAAATGTAACAATGCTAAATGGCCCCTCAGAATGTAAAGCTCCTTGTCAGAACCTCAAATAAAACCACATAACTATCACTTATTCAACACTTGTCCTGTGCCAGGTGCTCTCCTACATTCCTTATGTAGACAGTCAATTCTTAAAATGATCCTGTGTCAGTTTGAGGCATTATGCCCATTCTTTAAGATGGTGACACTCAGTCTCAAAGGGAACAATTACTTGCCCAAGGCCCTGTAGCTACAGCAGGTGGTTTCAACCAAGGATGACCAGAATGTCAAACCTATTCTCAGAACCATTTCATTCTATAGTCTTCTATGTCCCAACCAGCTCAGAGCACCAGGCTCTCTCCTCTCTACCTCTTTGTATGTGTATGTGTGTGTGTGTGTGTGTGTAAGTTTAAAAAGAGTCTCTCTGTTTATACGGAGGCTCAACCCCTACTGGGTTTGTCCGTTTCATTCTAAAAGACACCTTGGTGTCATCATTAGCTAGTGAACAGCTCACTTAGAGGCAGGTCAAAATGATGAAAGACTGTGACAACATGTATTTGATTTTATAAAAGGCTTTGAATTTCAAAACCTTAGCCAAGGTTTGTAACTTTTCATCTGGGTAAATAACATGGTAGTTTGACGCTCAGCGTCAGGTTTTCCCTCTTTCTAGTATACCTTTCAGTGCTGCAGAGGTGGGCAAGTTAAAAACTACATTTCCCAAATCTTCACATACCACACATTCCCTGTATTCTTTTTAAACAAATAAGAGCAGTCTTAAAGTGTCTGTGTCAGTTCATACGGGTTTACTGTACTCTGTTAATGGTGACATAGTGTTAATTCATTCTTCATGAATTCAACAAATATTTACTGTGTGCCTGTTTTGTGTCCCATACTGTTTGGGGCACAAGGCCTCTGCCTCCATGGGCTTACATTTTGGCAACAGAAATGGACACTTATGTATAACAGATATGTATAAATAATAGTCAAATGTATCTAATGCCAGCCAGCAATCATTGATGTGCAAAATTAATAATAGTGATGCAGTAATATTCCAAGGCAGGAATGTGCCAAAATTTGACATTCCTCTGTAATAAACATTTAGATTGTTTTCAGATTTTTATTATGAATCCACGAAGCAATGAACGTCCTCATGGATGCCTCAATTCTCCCATGTGAGAATGTATTGTTGTGCAAGAACTTTGTAAATTTTCAAAATGGTGGGTTATTATTGTACATAAAAATAAACACCTTACAGTTGTTTGGCCTTACGAAATGTAAGGCTCTGTGACTTTGCTAATTCTAGGATTTAGTATCTTGAAGGATTTCAGGCCAGAGGGTAAGAAGAAAGAGAGTGAGATGGGTCTCAAGGCTGGGCTGGCAGGTAACCTTAGTTGGCCATCTACCCCAGGACAGTGTCTTTGCTGGTTTCCAAGAAGCCTCCTTTCCCTCCTGACATCTTTCTCTGCCTCCTGCTCGCTCCCTCTCCGTGCTATTATTAATGGCAAGCTGGCTGCCGTACAAGCAGTGTTATTGTTACCTCTCTTGGCCCTTGTCATATTTTATTCCCAGCCTGAGGTTTTACCGATTGTTAGCAGCCAACAGGTATAAAAATAGCCCACTTGTTGTAATGAAGGACATAAAAATGCAAAGAAGGTTTGGGCTCTCTGAGCCGGCCTGTTAGCCTTTGCAGGATTTGCTGCAGAGTATTGACCACAGCATAATAAAACTTCAGTGAGTAAATGGAGGACAGAAGAGAACACTTGGGTGACAAACAATAAATCAGTTCCGCCCTTTGAAGAGGCTGGGAAGACCCTGAGTGGTTTTGTAATCAAAATCTCATTTATCCCCTGCCTTTACCTTGAGAAATAGCAGGCTGCCTCTTTTCTTTCCTTTGGGATAATTAGGTTGTTTTAGCCTGAGTGAAGGATGTTTAACTTTATGGGGAAGCTAGTTTTTTCCATTATGCTTAAGAGATGTAAGGGTGATTGGCGGGTAGTTGATCATTCATATCTCCAATCATTTGTGTCTCACTTGTGTGGTGAGTGACGCCCTGTGTTGTCACCAGACACAAACAAGACATATGTGGTCCCTGATCTCATGGAACTTTTAGTTGGATCTGTGAGACGGATGTTATGCATACAGTTGTATGAGGAGTAAATGAAGCATTTAACTGGGATATATATGATGAATGAAAATAATGGGGATGGTATAAGAGAGGGGAGAACCCATCAGATGGGAATATGAAGGGAAGTGATGTTGGAGCTGAAACTTAAAGAGGAGAAAGAACCAGTCATGTGAAGAGTGGAAGTAAGGATATTCTGGCACAGGGAAAAGCGTGTATCAAGGGACTAAGATGGGAGAGGAAATGAAAGGAAAGTCAGTGAAGCATAATGAGTAAGAGGAAAAAGTGGGAAAAAATAACACATTTGGGTGTAGGCTGATACCTAATTCTGTAGGGTCTTTGAACTACAGTAAGAACCTTGGGCTCATTCTAAGGCAATGGGACATTATTAAAGAGTTTTAGATACAATACTAACATGATTGGAATGAGTTGTTTTTCAAACATGACTGCCCTTGCTGTATAGATTGGAGTAGAATAAGGGTGGACCCAAGGAAAAACTACTGGAAAGCTTTCACCACACAAGAGATGGGAGAGCTCAATCCAGTAGGGTGGTAAAAGACCTGGAAACAAAGCGGAGCAATTCAAAATACATTTTTTTCAGGCGAAATCAAGGAGACCTGGTGATGGATTGGAAGTCAGGAGTGAATGAGAATGAGGTCTTGTGGGACATGGAACTTGAATCACTGTTATTTCCATGAAGTAATTCTTGATTCAGTCATTTTGTGGCAGTTTCACCAGTACCTTTCAAACCTATCCTCTTGGAAATTGTAGGTTGCTCTTTTTACTTATTTTTTTCATGGCAGTTTAACCACAGAACACACTGTGTAAAATAGTTAACTTTTCAAAAGTTATCAGCGATTCAGACCCAACATTCTTCTCCAGCGTTCCGCTCCATGGCCAAGTTGCTTGCTTTTGATGTTTCTTTTGCATTTGGAAAAATGACTTGCTATGGAAGAGACTGAATTTCTATTTTGAAGCCAATCAAAAATTTCTGTTCCATGTATAAACTAGACCATTTTCAACAGGAGGCAGTTTTGTTGGGAGGCTATCAAAGATTTCTAGGTAGACTAGCGGTTTCCAAACAGAGGCAGTTTTGTCCCTGAGGGGACATTTGGCAATATCTGGCGGTGATTACCACAAGTGAGGAGGTGCTACAGGCATCCAATGGAAAGAGGCCAGGGATACTGCTAAACATCCTATAACACAGAGGATAACTCCCACAACAAAGAATTATCCAGAATGGCAATAATGCTGAGGTTGAGAAAACCTGAAACAGAAGGATGTTTACTGTCTTGGGGTTCTGCAACTAGCTAGAGAGGGCTCAACCTGTACCAAGCATTGTACTCTGTTATGGGCAGAGTAGGAAACATAAAGGGTCCTAAGTTCTTTTAAATATCCATAAACTTGCAACATTGTCCAGAGTGTTCAATTCTATAGCCTTTATAATATAAATAAAAAATTGGATGTGAGAAATCAAATATAGACCTGTAGACTCTATTAGTGAAAACTTAAATATTCAATTAATAGCTTGTATTTCAAATTTAGATCATATTATTAGCAAAACTAATGCTTAGACAGAGCATATACCCAATAGATACTTCTTCAAATTTCTCCTAAATTAGATCTCTACTGTCTCCATACTTGTTAACATGGCATCATAAGAAATACTTCCCCAGAATAACCCAATGGTGAAATGGACAAAGTATATGAATAGGCAGTTCAGAAAAGAAGAAATGCAGAAAACCAACATACATGAAAAATGTATTCAAGAGCTTCAGTAAAATACGAGATGCAAAATCAAACAGTTTTTGCATATCAAATCTGCCTACAGTTATATAAAAACAAGAATATCTAGGGATTAAGAAAGGATGCTGTGGGCGATGTTTGTTTCTTGTAACACCAGAATTCATTCCTCTTCGTTTTGAGGACAGTGGTTGTGAAAAGTGTTGGAAAAGTGCAAGTATCCTCCAGTTTTTTTCACAATGAAAAGCAATTCCATGCTGGTTTCAATGTCATCTTGTTATTGAGGGATATGGAAACAGAAAGTGATGAGAGTTAAGAGGGGGCACTTCCTGTATTACTTCCCTTAAAGATGGGAATCTCCAAGAAACTACAGGTAAGAGAGTGTAGTTGTGCATTCAGACAAAAGTGATGGCCTCAGATAGGACTGCCAGCCCAGAGGTAATACATACCGGAATCTACTCCACTGTGAAATGGTTGGAGTCGAAGTTATATACTAACGAGTACTATTGAATAGCATTACATAATAAGGATTTCATCTTCCTTTTTTTTTAAAAAAATATTTTACTCCTGGAGTGTTCTCTAATGCATTGTCTAATCTTTTCTTCCTCCAAGATAAGTGAAATGCCAAATTGACCAGAATGCACCAGTTTCAGCAGTATGCATTTTCCTTTGTGTTTTAATGAGACTGAAAAAAAAAACCTACATTGGCCAACACCTGGCAATAGTGTTGTGCCCCTAGTTTGCCTCTCGTGATGCTGAGAACTTCTCATCCAACAGATTGGTATTTCCACAGCATTATATTAATAGACATCCAGTGCCATTATCACTGGAAACCCACAGAGTGTATCCGAGTTGGGAATAAGAACACACACGACAATGTGCAATTAGAATGGAAACTTTTAAAACATTCACCTGCAGATTCGAGCTGGAAAGTGCCAGGCAGTTTCAGGAATTTTTCCTGAGCTGCAGAGACTTCTGAATATTTTATATTTCAGAAGACCTCATAATGGCATTTTTGTTTCCTGGTTTTCAAGTTGACATTTATTTAATCTTAAGGGAAGGCAGATTTGGGGAAATGTTCCTTCTCTCTTTGGGTTCTGCAATTACGCAGGGCAGAGAAGAAACAGTTTTAATGCTCCACTGGATATTTACAGTTAGATGATATTTTTCTTGTTCGGGGGCTGAATATACCCTGGTGTGCTGTTTTAAAAATCAATCATAGATACATTTACATAGTTAGTACAAGCACAGGCAATCCGCAGAGGGGGCGCATTTCAACATTGAGAAAAAAGAACTAAGAATGCAATTCCTGACAGTAGTATTTGTACCCAATCTGCTCACCCTTTTTTCCTTTAATACAGAGAAATTTTTACAGGGAATTAGTTTTCCCACTGCCTTGTATTAATTGGAATCAAAAGTCATTATTAGAGAAAACCCATAGAGCGAAGTTGTTTAATTAGGAGGCAGTTCCCAGAATTAAAGACAGTGGTGTTAGTGAAAACTCAATATAGTGTTACAAAGTGAAATTTTAACCAATTAACTTACATCTATTCAACATGCCGCAGACATACAGAATTCTAGAGACTAGATGATGTTGATGGAAAAACAAATATGAGAGAGAGGGAGGGGAGCTTCCGTGTTGGTATTTTGGACAGTGTTACGTTCAGAAATATGTGCTGAACTCTAATTCCAGCACATTCATTTAGGGAATGGGTTATTAATCTAACTATTATAAGCCCAGTGTTCCTGATTTATACCAAAAAAAAAAAAAAAAGATCTAGCTACTTATTTCTTACATCTTTTTGTGATAATTAAGATTGAGAAAAAAATGTGAAAAAAACATTCTAAGTTGAGTAAGGAATGATAGTCCTAAAAGGATTTAGAGTACTGTAGCAGGATTAAAGACTGCGTATCCCGTGTGCATATGTGTGTGAAAGGGGGTAGTGGAGATAGTGGAAAGAAAGATTAGAAACAAAATCTTCCTGTTTATTTTTTGAAAAATAATTATTGAGTGACTGCCCTGTGCTAGGCCCTCTTCTAGATGCAGAGATGTGATAGTGAACAAAAGAGCCCTTCCTCTAGAAAAAAAGGTCTCAAGAATCTTATATCCTATGGGAGGGGAAGGGAAGGATCCTGACAGAAAATAAATATGTAAGATATATAGAATGTCAGGTAAAAAAAAAAATAAGGCAGGAAGAGTGATATGGAGTGTGTATGGGTGCCTTCTAATCTAAATCTAGAGGTTATTTCTAGCTTCAGGCATAGCTGGATCCAGGAAATTCATCAAATGATGTCATCCACACTTTTTTGTTTTCCATCTTATGCTTGATTTCCTCCTTCTATCATAGACTCCTTCACTATACTAACTCCAAGAGTTCCAAGCTTACATCATCAAAATACTAGCAGTTTCAGTAGATAAAGCTTCTGTTTCCCAGTAATTCTATCAAATCCCACACATGAGTCTAATTAGCATGGTTCGGGTCATAGTCCCAACATGAACCAACCGTTTGAAGGAATATGCTGATAGACTAGGCCTAGGTCATGTGACCATCTCTGGCACCAAGAGATGGAGTCTGCCCCAGTCAAACTGGACACATTGGTAAACTGGACACATGGACATGCTGGCTCTACCAGCAAAATGAGGATTTTCCCATAAGAGGAAGGTGGAATGAGTGTTTGGAAGGCAAAACCTACAGGCATCTAATACATTTTGACTTGCTCATCGTGATTTTGCTTTCTGAAGCAACACACAATAGAACCATAGTGTTTGTTCTATCTGTGTAGGGAGACGGCTGTTTATCTCATGGAACTTCATAGTCCCCATAGTTAGCGGAGTCCCTGAGTTGTGGTAGGCACTCAAGCTTTTACTAAATGAGCAAATAAGTAAATGAATGGCTTAGATATATGATTGTGGCTGCCCTGGTTAAATAGTATTTTCCACCACTGGTGGCACAACGAAAATTGTAAAGCAGCTGTATGTGATTTAACTGCCTTATAGAAAGAACAAAGGGACTCAATTAGCTATAACACGTTTGGGTACTATTACATGCTAATTGAATAATTACTGGTTTGGGCCAAGGGATGTTTTCATCCTTTACTCTGATTCTCAATGTCTGGTTGATATGCATTCTTAAAAAATTTTTCTTTTAGAAAAGAAAACGAAATTGCCTTCTTTTAAAGAGGGTAATTGGTATGCTTTGTATCTTTCCAGACTGTCTGAGACATTTAATTGAATATTTACAATTTAAAAAACTTATTTACTTTTAATAAAAGTTGATTAACTGGTAAATATCTTAAGTAAAGAAAATAGATTATTTTTGAAGATTTCTGTACATGATATCATGGTCTGAAATTCTTGGCCCATTTATTGAACTTCAGAAATTACTCTGGGTGATTAAACGTGTTGCTAGAAAGATGAAAAGGAACACTTTCCATTATGCCCAATAACAGACTCTGCAGACCTATATTCCTTAAATTATTCCTCAGAGAACTTTGTATATAATAGAGACATTTAACTAATTAGAAGCAAACTCACACTCAGTGGTCAAAGGGGAGGGTAGCTAATGTTTCTCCAAGACTATGTAATCCATTAAAGATAAGGTGATCAGTATTGGGCCTGAGCAAAGAGCCACAGAAGCATTTCATTCATAAATGGCATTTGGAAACTGAAACATTGAGTTGTGTTTCTTGGCCCTAAATTGGGCTCTACTCTGGTTCAACATTATGAACAGACGAGTCTCTTGCCCTCTTCTTTACTATTTGTTGACACTCTTGTTCTGTCAGGGGAAAAACAATTGTTCGATTTTTATTTGTTGGTACTTTTAAAATGTATGGTATAGAATTTATATTACATTGAATATATTTGAGTGACATAGTGGTTTTATTTTAAAATACCAGTATAGATAACACACCAGAAATTATATTCTAAAAATAAGTCTTTTTTGGGGCTGGCCCCATGGCCAAGTGGTTAAAGTTCCATGTACTCCACTTCAGTGGGCCGCATTCGTGGGTTTGGATCCTGGGTGCAGACCTACACCATTTGTTAAGACATGCTATGGCAGCGACCCACATACAAAGTAGAGAAAGACTGGCACGGATGTTAGCTCAGGGCTAATCTTCCTCAGCAAACAAAAAACAAAAACACAAAGCATTTTGTTTTAGCATTTACCATGGGACAGAAACTGTGCCAAGCATTTTACTACATCACCTACTGTTGGGATATCTGCTAATCTGATGAAGTTCTTTCTCTGTGTTAATTATTAGTGACAATTGCTCAGTGCATTCTTCCTTAGATATAGCTTTTCCATTTTTTTTCTTCTTCTCTCCAAAGCCCCCCAATACATAGCTGTATATTCTAGTTGTATGTCTTTCTGGCTCTGCTATGTGGGATGCCGCCTCAGCATGGCCTGATGAGCAGTGCTAGGTCCGTGCCCAGGATCTGAACTGGCAAAACCTTAGGCCACCAAAGCAGAGCGTGTGCACTTAACCACTCAGCCACAGGGTGGCCCCAGCTTTTCCATTTTAACAGTGGTTTATTGTCCTAACTCACTGGTTCTCAGACTTGAATGTGCATCAGAATCACCTGGAGGCCTTATTAAAACAAATTGTCGGGCCCCTTCCCAGAGTTTCTAACCCAGTAGGTCTGGAGTCCTGTCTAGGTCTTTGGATTTCTAACAAATTCTCAAGTGACGCTGATGGTGGGGGACCACATCTTGAGAACCCCTGGTGAACCTCAAAAAGTGGTTGGTTATGATGAAAATCTCTTTATATGAGGAAAGAGGTGTGGAATGAGAAGTCCTGAGTTCCACCCTATTTCTTTTAAGGACTAAATTGCTAATTTAACTATGATGAGCTTTGTTTTCCTGAATTGTTAATTTGTGTCTATGCATGTGTAACTTCTGAGGGCATTTTGTAAGGATATAAGTCAAGAAAAGACGTGAAATACTTTCAAGCTGATAGTATGTAGAAGAAAGGTGGTGAAAAATGATCGAAGGAGCAGTTAGTGTACTGACAGGACCAGTGAGTGGGTGTCTGTTGGGGAGGGAGATTAAACATAGAATGGTCTCTGTTCCTTGATTTATTTATTCAACAAATATTTACTGATCATTCAGGTGCTAGTGGAGAGAGACAACAGTGAACAAAAGGGACAAAAACCCATGCTTTCATGGAGTTTGCATTCTACAAGGAAAATACAACAAAGAGGATAAACACACCACACATTCTGAAGTAAAAAATGAAATGGAAGAAAAAGGAAATGAAGAAAAATACAGTGCAGTCTTGGCCATAGGTGTATGAAGAGAAGCAATTTTAATTTACACATAGTACTTAAGCTTTTATAATAACTATAATAGCAGCTTTCAAACTTTGATGTGCAAAATAATTTCTTAGGGAGCTTGATCAAAATGTCCATTCCTATGCTCCAACCCCAGATACTCCTACTCAGCTGGCCTGGGCTGGAGCCTGGGTGTTACCCGTTTGACTGAAAGGTGGTTCTAATGCAAATGGACTTCCCCTTTGGGATCCCACTAGGAAACAGTGAACTAAAGTGTAGTAAGAAGATTTAGAAATAAAGCTAGAGAGAGTTAGAAAGGACTGTGGAAAAGGACTGAAAGGATAGAAACAAGGAGAAAAAAGTGAAAACTAAAATCTGTATGGGAGAGAAGTAGTGAAGAGCTGAGGCAAACTGGCTGGGTGTAAAGACTGTAGATAGTGGGGTCTGAGGGACCCAGGTGGGATTCTGGATTCTGGCTCTTCCTTCCCGGCTAGGTGGCCTTGGACACGTTACTGAGCTTCTTGGAACCTTAGTTTCACATCTGGACAATGAGATATATAGACAGATGTATATGTATATACATACACACACACACACATACACACACACACATGTATGCATCTTCTTTGTTGGTGTTGTGTTAAAGGTTAGAGATTATATATGCCGAGCTCCAGGCACTGCATCTGGACCATATACGATGGTAGTGGTGGGCTTGATTTGCAGGTATATGAACTTGAGTTAGAATAAATTCTCAAAACATTACATGAGGATGAAGAGAACTTAAAAGCATAGAAGTTTTACAAGGCTGATCTTCACACTCAATTGTGCGCCTCAGAACATCTTTTGAATACAGGCAGATGCCAGGAAAGTTGTCATGACAGGAAACAGTCTCTTGAGTAGAACTCCTGGGAGCTTCTCTGCCAAGGAATTCTCTTTCTGTGTTTTGTAAGTAGTTGTCAAAGACCTAAGGAAACCAATAGTTCTGAGTCCATCACTTGGCACACGAAATATCTAACACAGTGGAACTAAGAGTTTTCACATGGTTCCATTTGTAACATTAGGGCTGCTTTCTGTTTCCAACTGGATCCCAAAATAAAAGAAACATTTCTTCACTCACCTGAAATTTACTTTGTTTGGCAGCCTCTCTGCTTTTTGTTGCCCATTCTGAGTATTTAGTTTTCACATTGAGCGTTATGTGGTCCCTGAAGAGCCTTGTCATATTCAGTGTTTGTCCAAGGGAGAACCAACCAAGCTCTTTGTTCCTGAGACTCACTGCCTCTCCAACATAGTGAAAAAGAGAATGAGAATCTCAGTGTGTTAGTGATTTCATGGGACTGAAGATCAAAAGAAGTGTCCGCAGTTCTTTCCCACAGATGAGTAAAAGATAAATCTGGATGCTAAAATAAACATGCCTTTAGCTCGCTTTTTTTCTGATATTTTTCAGGTATCCCCCATTTGCTCCAGGAAATTGGTTTCACGCTTCAAGTCTGACTATAAGAGTGTCACTCCCTGATTAAGTCTGTCGGATCTAGGAGCTGGCCCCTTAGATCCCATTTTCTGATCTTACACTATAGTTCCTTTATGTAACGTGTCCATTTTTTCTCCTAGAGAAAAAGCCATGCAGACAATTCTCTTTTTGTCCCCATGGCTTGCTAGCACAAGATTGGGCACATTATTGGTGTTAGGTAATTACTTGATTAGGTTGCACTGATTAAAATAAGGAGTTAGAGTTGTTCTTAGCTCACCTTATTTCCTCTGCAGTGGAATTTTCCAAAATGTGTTCTATAGAACATTACTCCCATAAAATGCTCTGTTCAAAAAAAGAGTCAGTGGTCATATAAGCTTAGGAAATGCTATGTGTGCTAGTCCCCTCTTGGAGGTTTACCATACATACTGGATACCAAGCTCTGAAAAATCCAGCATCAAAGATCCCATTTAACAACAAGTTAGCTTCCCAAATGTTTTGACTAAGGAACCCCTTTCCATTGCTTCATTCTTTTTGGTGTGAGAGCTCTTTGGGAAACCCTGCTCTGCTACTATTTTATTCTTTAACTCACTTCAGGCTTTTCAACATCAGCCAAAATAAATGTTTTCTCCTTTCACAAAATCTTTGAAAAACACTGATCTAGTCTCCTAGTTTGACTCAGTGGTATGCTGGAGCCAGCTCCTACTCATTAGTGACAACCGATGGAGCCCATCATTTCCCAACTCCCTGGAAGCATCACATGGGGTGCCCCCTCACCCTACTGAGCTAGTTGGTCCACCTGTGGTTACAAATGGATGTAAAGTATCAGTACCATGTCACAGCTACCTGGCTAAGAGTGTGGTTAAGAAAAGAGCCCAGATCTTCCAATTCTGATTCAGGGCTGTTTTTTGTTGTTGTTGTTTTCAGCTTTATTGAGGTACAAATGACAAATATGGTATATATTTAAGGTGTACAACATGATGGTTTGATATGCATTTACCTGGTGCTTTTTCTGAGATACGCAGTATCACAGGCAGGTGAAGAAAATTTGCATTTTTTGTATGCCTACATATACCAAAGGCATTCATGTAGGGTAAATAGTTCTACGCTGTGAAAGACACTGAGAAGTTAAAATTCTATCCCCATTTGTCAGGTGTGGACTTTGGAGTCAGAAAGGGTTGTTTTGTCCAAAACATGCATTTACTGAGGGGCGGGGCCAGGGTTTCCAGATAACTAGATAGAGCCAGGTCTTTCCCTTCTGCCACACCAACATTTTCCAGCCTGTGACCTTGAAAAAGTCACCTCTTTGAGCATAAATTTCCTCACTGATATATTTGGAAGAAGATAATCCTAAGCCACCACATAGGGATATCGTGAAACTTGAATGAAACATCTTGTGTGCAAATGCATTTTATAAATTACAAAGTGCTATTAAAATTATATTAGTCTATTACTCACATAAAATATTAAATCATGACACTACTCTACTTCAATTTCATATTCATTAATAGGAATGAGAAGCAGTTTAGCATAGCAATTAAGAACACAGACTTTGTCATTAGGCAGGCCTAAGTTAATGCCATCTTTATCTCTTATCCACTATGTGATTTTTGGGCAGTTACTTAACTTCTCTGTACTTCAGTTTCCTCATTTATAAAATGGAGATAATGCCAGCACCTAACACACAGAGTTGTCCTAAAGATTAAATTATACATGAAAAACACAATACTGTGCCAGGTGAAGAGCTAGTTCCTGAAAAAATGTTAATTGTAATTGTCATTATCTTGTTTATCTGCAGTAACTTAACCAGCCCCCTAAGAGAATTTTCTAAGCTCCGTTTTCCCACAGACACTGGGTAGGAGACTAGTCTTTCATTCTTTCACTCACAATAAGCTTAATTTCTTTACAAAACCCTGACAGCTCATCTCTTCTAACCCAGATTTGTTTTTGTTTTTCTGACTTTCTTTCCCCTCTCGTCTCTTCTAAGCAATGTGTCCCAGATCCTTGTGTATCTAACTTTGCCCCTTGTAGCTGAGGCATCTTTTTCTTCTTCTCCCCCTTCATCTTGCCTCTTCTTCACTTCCTTGAAAATTCATTGACTGATCACACACCCATTTAACAAATAATGGTTACTTATTGACTCATGATGCTTGAAGTTTCTGATTGGAAAAACCCATAGCTTTTATCTTAGAAGCTATAAAGGCATTGCTTTTAAAATTTGAAAGACCAAAATTTAAAAGAAAATTTTAAAATGGGAGATAATTTATACTTGAATTCCCACACCTTTTCTTCCTCACTTTATTTTTCCCCCTCTTCTCCAGAAGTTGACTTCAACAGTCTCATAAACTTTTAACCAAAAAAAAAAGTGTTTACCAATTTTAGAATATATAAATGAAATATATGGTTATAGAAAACTAACTTGTTTTCATTTTAAGGACCGATGAGTAAATACAAGCATAATTTATTAGTTTTGATTTGCCAGAACCACTTCGCTTCCAAATGAAATAAAGAGCCACACTGAAGATAATAGTCTGTGGGTGAATTCAGTTACTTGAAGAAGAAACCTATTAACTCAGGCATAACCCACTTATTCGTCAGTCATTTTAAGATCTTGGCTAGAGGAAGATTTTAGCCTTTGCACTGAATATAAACCATACCACAGACAGAGGCACAGGAATCAAAAGGAGAAGGGGTCTTAGAATCAGAATTGGCTGGGTGCTTCTTACTAGTAACTGTCTCTCTCTGAGCTTCAATTTCCTAAGCTGAAATATTTAGATAGCACAGAGGTTGACAAACTAGGCCTCCTAGGCCAAATCTGGCCTGCCACCTATTTTTATAAGGCTCATGAGCTAAGAATGGTTTTTAAGTTTTTAAAGAATTGAAAACAAAAAAAAGAAAGAAAAATAAGATTTCATGAGACATGAAAAATGTACAAAATTCAAATGTTGGTGTCCAGAAGAAGTTTATTGGAAGAAGATACTCCCATTCATTTGTGTCTTGTCTACAGCTGCTTTCATGCTATCGCAGCAAAACCGAGAAATTACAGCCGAGACTGTGAAACTTGCAAAGCCTAACATATTTACTGTCTGGCCCTTTCCAGAAAAGGTATGCCAGCCCCTGAGATCGTACCCACCACACAGGGTTTTTGTCAGATGGGGAGAGAAATTGTAATTAAAGCAGCTGGCACACAGTGGACACTCAATAAATGTGGGCTTCTTGGATTATATGTCAATATTATGTTAATAAAAAGATCCTGTGTATCTTCTCCGATTCTAGTTAAAAAAACATAATGTCCCATAGGTCAAGTTTCCTGAAATAAATCTGAGTACCTCAGAATGGCTATGAGAAGTCATATTTGAGGTACTGAATCTGAGTCTTAAGGGCTGAAGGATGTTGCTGTTTAAATGGCTTGTACAGTGGTTCATAACATTCTGAGGTACTGGGAGCATAGTCTGTTAAGGTAGTAAGCAGCTATCTCCATTGAATAAATGCTAGGAGGAGTTTTTCCATTCCTAAATATAGACACCACATTCAAATTTATATTTTCTCTGCTAAAGCAACTCATTCTGGAATTTGTTAACGCTGTTCAATTTGTTTCCTGTGAAAATGTGCATAAGAAATGCAGCACCGGCCGTGGCATCTTGATTTTTTTCTGTTAAATTTTTCAGCATCTGTTCTAACATTGTCTTTTCATACATCCTGGGAATCTTAGTTAACAGTTCCTGAGACTCTTCAGAAATTGCAATTCTATCATCATTGAAGTGGTGATGAGATGTATCAAGTTCCCCATAATTAGGTACAACAAAGAGTTCTTAGGAAAAAAAGCCACTTTAGTCAAAAATATAAAATTAGTTAAACATAAACAAAAGGCTAAATCTAGAGGAACGTTACCGTACTGATGAGGAGCTTTTCCGGTAGAATTTCAAGGATGTGGTATTCTAGGTATTAATTAATGGAGCACTTTAAAAGTTTTCTGCCTTCCAAAACTTAGTCTAAGAAGATAAAGCCAAAGAATAAAGTTTATACGACCCCTTCGTTGCTCAGTAAGCCCTTCAGGTATTTAGGCAGAGCACAGAGTAAATCAACATTTTATGATTAAAACTTTATGAGTAAAAATGACTAACTACATTATAAATATCGTTTTGTATCAAGCTCTCCAATCCACCAGTACTGTTTCTACCACTACCACCTTTCTGGGCACAGTTTTCAGCTCCTTCCTTCTTTTCTCCCTTCTGCCTTCATCCAGCAATTACTGTGCTGTCCGTTCTGACCCAGGAAGTGTGATGGCTCTAGAGATCACTGATGAACAGCACAGACATAGTGCATGTGCTCAAGAGCTGACAGTCTACTTGAACGTTCAGACAACTGACGAAGCAATAACGATAAAGAATGGCAAGCTGTATGACGGAAAAATTCAAAGAATTTTCTGGAGCACATAACAGAGGATTTAAGATATAGCTACGAATAGAGCGGGGAGAAGAAACAGAAGCCTTCCCACAAGAAGGGACCTATAAGCTGTTTCCTGAATGTCATGCAGGAGGTACAAGCTCCAGGTCATCCAATGCCTTACAATTCACGTGAGGAAGTTCACACCATATCCTAAGAGAAATGAGAAACTGGGAACTGTTTATACTAAGAGTGAGATTAACACTTTCTAAAGATTAAAGAATTTGTTGTCGAAGGGCTGAATGGAGGCAGAGAGACCAAAAGCAATGGCCAAAACTCAGAGGAGTAATAACAGAGACCTGGATCCAACTGGTATTAAAGGAGGATCCATTGAAGAATTCGTATTGAATATTATCTTCTTAATAAGTAAACTATAATGACATAGTTCTACTTTATATAATTATTGCAATGGCTTTAAATGTACATGCTAAATCATGATAAAATGAAATTGCAACAATTAAGTCACTGGGAAATTAGCCAAAATAATGGTAGATTGGTTCACATTGAAAGTAGTCTCTTGCTACCAAAGCATACCTATGTTCTGAATGTATTTAAATAGTAAGTAATGGGATGGCTCAAAAAATTTATTATCCTGGTGCAGAATTTAGCAATATCTGTTAATATTTGAGCACTTACTATGAAAGAGCATAGTAAGTAGTCAATGCATGTTAGCTATTGCTATATATGTTCTCTAAGATGTTCTCACTCCTGCAAATCATGAACATGGTGGCAATTACAAAATTTTTCCCTTATTCAATTTCACATACCTGGATGTAAAGAATACTCTTAAGTTCATGACATTAAGACTAAAAGACTACAGGTTCAAAATCAGGTAGAATAAAGTACTCACATTGAGACTTGAAAGGCAACAAAGTTCAAAAATCTGGCCAGAGCCCCAAATACATGTATTCAATGTGGAAATGTTATATGTATTGACTTAAGCTCCTAAAAAGTGGAGAATATTTTATTGATACTTTAAAGTCTGACTTTATCCTTTACACTGAACCTCAGTGCTGAGGTAGCTTGTCTAACAAAATCTTTGTGTTTCTTTAAAATAAAATATTGAGGGGCGGGCCCGGTGGTGCAGTGGTTAAGTGTGCACCTTCTGCTTTGGCAGCCTGGGGTTTCCTGGTTCAGATCCCTGGTATGGACATGGCACCGCTTGCCATGCCATGCTGTGGTAGGCATGCTACATATAAAGTAGAGGAAGATGGGCATGGATGTTAACTCAGGGCCAGTCTTCCTCAGAAAAAAGAAGAGGAGTGGCAGCAGTTAGCTCAGGGCTAACCTTCCTCAAAAATAAAATAAAATATTGATGTATGATAAAATCTTAGTGAGAGAGGATTAAATGAAGTGACTCAACTTCCATAGTCTCTTATATATGTGTTAAATGGAGTGATTAAAGAATTGACCCATTTCTCTAGCTATAACCCTTGCCAATTCATTATTCTACATCGTAGATCTGGAAATTTATAGATGTTAAAGTGATTATTCATGGGTAAGTCTCTTCCCATGGAGTGCTCATAGAATGTCTTTCATAACTTCAGTCTTAGAAGGCTGATTCTATCAGCTCAGCACGAGGGGTTTTATCTCTCAATGACAGACTCACACTCACCAACCTCATGAGATTGAGGTCTAAATTAGAAATAATAATTTTTAAATTTACGATGAAAAATAAGCCTTGAACGAATAGAGATATCTACATCTTCTCTCCCTCTAGGAAGATCTACATAAGAAGAGGGAACATAATGAGAAAGATAATTAACGTACTTGAAATCAAAGCAAAGAGAGTTCTATAAAAGGATTCCTTATAGCATCAGGTTAAGTCAGCCTAACACAGAGACAATATGGTTGATGGTCCTAGAGACGCTCAAAGTTCTCCCAACAAAGACCTTAAATGCTTTGAGGATAAGGACCCCATCTGTCTTATATCTATCATATCTCCAATGCCTGGCATAGAGCAGCCACTTATTAAATAAGAGTAGAGTCCTTGGGGCCAGCCCGGTGGCGCAACGGTTAAGTTCGCACATTCCACTTCAGCCGCCCGGGGTTTGCCAGTTCGGATCGCGGGTGCGGACCTTTGCACAGTTTGTCAAGCCATGCTGTGGTTGGCGTCCCACATATAAAGTAGAGGAAGATGGGCACGGATGTTAGCTCTGGACCAGTCTTCCTCAGCAAAAAAGAGGAGGATCGGCGGCAGATGTTTGCTCAGGGCTAATCTTCCTAAAAAAATAAAATAAGAGTAGAGTCCTTTGGCTAAGACACCTTCATTCAGAGCTTGAATGAACTCTCCCTACTTTGCTCCTTTGGGGACTCTCCTTTCTTCTCTGCATCCCTGGATGACCTTTTGCATGCTACATTTTTTTCTTTTTGAAGATTGGCCCTGAGTTAGCATTTGTTGCCAATCTTTTTTGTTTCTTCTTCTTCTTCTTCTTCTTCTCCCCAAAGTCCCCCAGTATGTAGTTGTATATTCCAGTTGTGGGTCCTTCTAGTTCTGCTATGTGAGACGCTGCCTCAGCATGGCTGGATGACCTGTGCTAGGTCCACACCCAGAATCTCAATGAGTGAAACCCTGGGCTGCAAAAGCAGAGCACACAAACTTAAGCACTTGGCCACGGGGCTGAGCCCTGAATGCCACATTCTTTCATTAGGTTTGTCGACATAGTATAGTTAGAGGAGAATATGCTGGTCAGGTAGCCAATCTGTCTTTTTATGCTGACCTTTGCATTTCTGTTCTCATCCATTTGGTGTTCATGCTTCTTCCTGCTTCCTGCTTTTGAGAATGAGGAGCAGGGCGTGCCACTACAGCCACTAAGTACATTTTACATGAAGTCTATTTCTACAAATCTATTACATCAATACTCCATGCTATTCTCTAAGATAGGATAGTAATGCGGCTCAGCTGGATTGGTCCCCTCTGCTGCTTCTAACAGTTTCTGCTAATTCCGAGAGATGAGGCTCAGGATATTAACAGACTGTTGAAGTTGATCAAGATGGAAGCTTTGGGGAAAGTCACCTTGCTATTGAACTCTGCAATCCACTGAAGTTACAGAAGTGTTCTACTTCCATCCATTCCAGCAGATTTTTAAGGAGCACTTGCTCTGTTGAGGGCAGGGTTAAAAGTATATAAGACAATTTTTGCCTGCATCTAACTTAGAATGATAACATTTTATCTTTGGACTTATGTTTTAATTTTATAATAGCCTTATCTGTTTCCATTTAGTTTTTATTAACAAAATACTTAGAAATCCTTCAAAGGATCTCCTGATTACTTAAAAGATGGTGGGGAGAGAAGTAGATAACCAGACAGTGAATCTTGAACACAAATTGTATTTCAGGAATTGAGTACCAGCAGAAATTACACAAGCGGATGAAGAAGTGATACAATGAGTCAAGTTCTAGAATCATAGTCATTGGCCCCACGAGGCAACCTAGGTATCAGAAAACGTCAATCTTTTACCCAACTTACACTACCTATCTGTATGACTCTGGTCACTTCAGGTCTCAGTTTTTCCTGTAAGTAATGAAAAGGTTGGACTTGATGATCTAGTGCCTTCTAGATCAGAATATGCTGTATCCCACCATTTGTAAGCTTTAAAAATTAGATAAAATTCTCTCATCTGCAATCTATTGCAAAAATTATACCATAGTACTTTTTTATTCTGTTGATGTAGTTTGTGCATTATTTTTTCCCCAGGTTTTTGCAGGTATAATTGAAAAATAAAAATTGTATATATTTAAGGTATACAACATGATGATTTGATATATGTACACATTGTGAAATGATTACTACACTCAAGCTAATTAATACATCCATCACCTCACATAGTTACCTTGTGTGGGTGTATGTAGTGAGAACACTTAAGATTACTCTCTTAGCAAATTTAAAGTATACAGTACAGTATTATTAACTATAGTCACAATGCTGTGTGTCAGATCCTCAGAATTTACTCATCTTATAACTGAAAGGTTGTGTCCTTTGATCAACATCTCCCCCATTTTCCCAAACCCCCAGCTCCTGGCAACCACTGTTCTACTATCTGCTTCTAAGAGTTTGACTTTTCTAGATTCCACATATGTGAGAGATTATATAGTGTTTGTCTTTCTGGTCTGGCTTATTTCACTCAGCATAATGTCCTCCAGGTTCATCCATGTGTTGTAAATGGCAGGATGTCCTTCTTTTTAATGGCTGATTAATATTCCATTGTGTGTATACACACAAACACATATACACATACAAACATATGTCACATTTTCTTTATCCATTCATACATCTACGGACACTTAGGTTGTTTTCATACCTTGGCTATTGTGAATACTGCTGCAGTGAACATGGGAGTGCAGATATCTCTTCAAGATCCTTATTTAATTTCCTTTGGATAAATATACCCAGAAGTGTGATAGTTGGATCATATGGTAGTTCTGTTTTCAATTTTGGGGAAAAGCTCCATGTTGTATTCCAAAATGAGTGCACCAATTTATGTTCCCACCAACAGTGTACAAGGGTACCCTTTTCTTCACACCCTCACCAACACTTGTTATCCCTTGTCTTTTTGATAATAGCCATCCTGACAAGTGTGAGGTGATATCTCATTGTGGTTTTGATTTGCATTTCTCTGATGATTGGTGAGGTTGAGCACCTTTTCATAGGTGTAGTCATTTCTATATCTTCTTTGGAAAAATGTACATTCAAGTCCTGGGACCAATTCATAATCACATTATTTGTATTTTTCAAATGAGTTGTATGAGTTCCTGATGTATTTTGGATATTAACCCTGTATCAGATATTTGCAAGTATTTTCTTCCATTCCATAGGTTGCCTCTTCATTTTGTTGATAGTTTCTTTGACTATGCAGAAGTCTTTTTAGTCTGATGTAGTACCACTTGTTTACTTTTGCTTTTGTTGCCTGTGCTTTTGGTGTCATATCCATGAAATCGTTATGAAGACTAGTGTCAAGATTTTTCCTGTTTTCTTCTAGGAGTTTTACAGTTTCAGGTCTTAAATTTTAGTCATTAATCCATTTTGAGTCAACTTTTGTCTGTAGTCAAAGATAAGGATTCAGTTTCATTCTTCTGCATGTGGATAGCTAGTTTTCCCAGCATCATTTATTAAAGAGACTATCCTTTCCCCATTGTGTATTCTTGGCACCCTTATCAAAAATAAGTTGATTGTATATGTGCAGGTTTATTTTTGGGCTCTCTTCTGTTCCATTGGTCTGTGCATCTGTTTTTATGCCAGTACTGTATTGTTTTGATTACTATAGCTTCTGTAGTATAGTTTGAATAAGGAAGTATGATGCTTCCAGCTTTGTTCTTTTGTCTCAGGATTGCTTTGGCTATTCATCATCTTTTATGATTAAATACGAATTTTAGGATTGTTCTATTTCTGTGAAAAATGCCATTGGAATTTTGATAGAAATTTTGTTGAATCTGTAGATTGCTTTTGGTAGTATGGAGATTTTAACAATATTAATTCTTCCCAACCATGAACATGGGATATCTTTCTACTTATTTGTGTCTTTTTCAGTTTCTTTCATCAATGTTTTAAGTTTTTCAGTGTACAGATCTTTCATCTCCTTGGTTAAGTTTATTTCTATTTATTTTATTCTTTTTGATGCTATTGTAAACGGGATTCTTTTCTTAATTCCTTTCTTGATGGTTTGTTGTTAGTGTATATAAACTCAACTGATATTTGTATATTGATTTTCTATACTGCAACTTTACTGAATTTGTTAGTTCCAACAATTTTTTCTTGGAATCTTTAGGGTTTTATGTATATAAGATCATGTTATCTTCAAACAGGAAATTTAACTTCTTCTTTTCCAGTTTGGTTATTTTTTATTTCTTTTTCTTGCATAATTGCTCTGGCTAGGACTTTCAGTAGCATATTTAATAAAAGTAGGCACTCTTGTCTTGTTCCTGAAAAGCGGGAAGTTTTCACTGGTGAGTGTGATGTTGGCTGTAGGCTTGTCTTATATGGCTTTATTATGTGACGGTACATCCTTTTTACCTAATTTTGGGGAGTTTTTACCATGAAAACATGTTGAATTTTCATCAAATGCTTTTTCTGAATCTACTGACATGATCACATGGTTTTTATCCTTCATTCTGTTAATATGGTATATCACATTCATTGATTTGTGTATGTTTAACCATCTCTGTATCTCAGGGATGAATCCTGCTTGATCACAGTGTATGACCCTATTAATGTGCTGTTGAGTTCGGTTTGCTAATACTATGTTGAGGATTTTTGCCTCTGTGTTTATCAGGGACATTGGCCTGTAAGTTTCTTTTCTTGTAGTGTCCTTATCTGGCTTTGGTATGAGGGTAATGCTGGCCTTGTAAAATGAGTTTGGAAGTGTTTCCTTCTCTTCAATTTTCTGGAAGAGTTTGAGGATTGGCATTCATTCTTCTTTAAATGTTTGGTAGAATTCACTTGTAAAGCCATCTTGTCCTGGGCTTTTGTGTGTTGGAGGTTTTTGATTACTGCTTCAATCTCCTTACTGGTAATTACTCTGTTCAGATTTTCTTTCTTCAATATGCAGTCTTGGTAGGTTGTATGTTTCTAGGAATTTATCCATTTCTTCTAGGTTATCCAATTTGTTGCACACAATTGTTCAAAGTAGTCTCTTATCCTTCCTATTTCTGTGATATCAGGTGTAGTGACTCCTCTGATTTATAATTTTATTTATTTGAGTCCTCTCTCTTTTTTCTTTTTTAGTCTGGGTGAAGGTTTGTCAATTTCTTTTTATCTTTTCAAAAAACACAACTCTTAGTTTTGTTGCTCTTTTCTATTGTTTTCTGGTCTCTATTTCATTTATTTTTGTTCTAAGCTTCATTATTTCCTTCCCTCTGCTAACTTTGGGCTTGATTTCTTCTTCTTTTTCTACTCCCTTGAGATGTAAAGTTAGGTTGTTTATTTCAAATCTTTTTTTTTCCTAATGTAGGCATTTATCACTAGAAACTCTCCTCTTAGAACTGCTTCATTGCATTCCATAAGTTTTAGTATGTTGTGTATCTAGTTCTGTTTGTTTCAAGATACTTTTTGTTTTTCTTTATTTATTTCTTCTTTGAGCCATTGGTTTATTAGGAGTGTGTTTAATTTCCACATATTTGTGAATTTTTCAGCTTTTATCCTT
Organism: Equus quagga; assembly: GCF_021613505.1. NCBI lineage: Eukaryota > Metazoa > Chordata > Mammalia > Perissodactyla > Equidae > Equus > Equus quagga. Next base: position 64,881,589 of record NC_060273.1, on the reverse strand, counting down.
TACCGATTTCTAGTTTCATGCCATTGTGATAGTTGATAGATTTCAGAAAAGATAGTTGATATGATTTCAATCTTCTTCAATTTATTAAGACTTTTTTTGTGGCCCAGTGTATGATCTATCCAGGAGAATGCTCCATGAGCACAGGAGAAGAATGTGTATTCTGCTGCCGTTGGATGGAACATGCTATATATATAGTCTTTTAGATCCATTTGGTCTATAATGTTGCTCAAAACCACAATTTCCTTGTTGATTTTCTGTCTGCATGATTTATCCATTGTTGAACATAAGGTATTGAAGTTCCCTGCTCTTACTGTATTGCTGTCTATTTCCCCCTTCAGTTCTGTTAATATTAGCTTTATATATTTAGGTGCTCCTATGTTGGGTGCATATATATTTATAACTGTTATATGTTGTTGATAAATAGACCTCTTTATCATTATATAGTAACGTTCTTTGTCTCCTCTGACAGATTTTCACTGAAAGTCTGTTTTGTCTGATAAAAGTATAGCCACTCCTGCTATCTTTGTTTATGTTTGCATGGAATATCTTTTTCTATCCCTTCAATTTCAGCCTATGTGTGTCCTTACAGCGAAATTGAGTCACCTGTAGGCAGCATATTGTTGGATCTCATTTTTCTATCTATTCAGCCACTCTGTGTCTTCTGATTGAGGAATTTAATTCATGTGCATTTAAACTGATTATCGATAGGTTAGTTGTTTTCTTACTATTTTGTGGTTTCTTTGTCCTTTTCTTCCTGTATTGTTTTGTGATTTGTTGATTTTTTTTGGTAATGGTATGCTTTGATTCCTCTCTTTAGCTATTGTGTATCTAGTAGAGGTGTTTTCTCTCTGGTTACCACAAAGCTTACATAAAGCATCTTGCAGTTATAACGGTCTGTTTTAAGCTGATAACTACTTAACTTTAATTGCATACAAAATCACTCTATACTTGTACTTCCCCCCCCCATTTTATGCTTTTGATGCCACACTTCACATTTTTTATGTTGTTTATCCATTAACAAATTCTTGTAGCTGTAGTTATTTTTAATACTTTTGTCTTTTAGCTTTGAAACCAGAATTAAAAGGGATTTACAGACTACCAACACAGTATTAGAATATTCTGAATTTGACTATATATTTATCTTTACTAGTGATTTTTATGCTTTCATTTTTCATGTTCTTACTTAGCATCCTTTCGTTTCAATTTGAAGAACTCCATTTATCATTTCTTGTAAAGCAGGTCTAGTGGTGATAAACTCCCTCAGCATTTGTTTGTCTGGTAATGTCAGAATATTTTTTATTACTAGCAATGTTCATTATTAGTAAAACACTGTAACCGTAAAATAGTAGCTATTATGTGGCAGACACTGTGCTGTATGTAAATGAATTTCTTCTAAAAATCAAATAATTTGAAATATATAGTATTGAATTTTCTCTTCTTAGTAGCTTTTGATTTTTTTGGTGTAGAATTACTTAGGTTTGGAGTTGAATTTTGAGGCTTGGCTTTGGTTTCAAGCAGCACTTCTCATTCAGGGGGCTTGTAATTAGCTTGGAATTCCTGCATCCAACAGTTGTATTTTGTACCATTGAGCACTGATATGATTGTAAAAATAAAGATGAGTGATGCTATCATTTCTCAAGCACAGGTCTTAATTATTTCTGCCTAGTATAGAGTGCCTATCATGGAGTCTGGCCCATTTTTATTCATCAATAAATTTTATTTCCAAATAAAAATGTGATATATCACAAGTTTTACTTTCAACAAGCTGTAATACAATGAGAAATTATGGACCAGAACAAATTTCGGAAGCATTGATCAATGTTTTGTGCTGAAAAGGAGAGAATGAATATTTACCAACTATGCAACTATACCAGGATTTTCTTTACATTGTTTAACTAATTTCTTTTAAAAAGATGTATTTGCAATGTCTTTCATTACTAGTCACATTAGATTATCAAACATGTCAGTTCCTTCTCAAAATAAGGACTTCGCTTGAGAATCCTTCATTATGTTCCATGCATATATTTGAATTTCCAAAACAGAAAATGACTTCAGCTTAGACACTGTGTCTGGCCAATGGACATATTCTTAAAACTGTGGGTCATTGATTTGTCACTGAGCCAAACTTCCTGATCTAGATTCCCTCCACAAAAAAGTCTCTTCAAAGTCAAGCAGATAATTTTGCCCTTGGCCATTGGAAAGCAGGAACAGATTTGCTCTGTCTGTTTTGAAGAGACAGAGCAAGGCAAGAGTCATTTCCCATCAGGTATTATTTGTGAAATGAACCCTTAAATGAAAGACTGGCGTAATGTTACTGTTCTTATTGTCTACCATTAGTTTAACTCTAATTCAACTGTTTTGGCTTGCAAAGAGTAAATATTTTTTCCATCCTCTGATTAAATATTGCCTCATAATATTTCTTAAAGAACCTTCCCTGGGCAAGATTATGAATATGTCTTGTGTGCCCTATCATCCGTAGCTCACTTGGGGCTTTTGTCTGCCTACTACTTTTTCTCAATTCCTTAATGAGCCTCCACAATCCATGTGGTGCAGATGGAGCTGATTCCTTCCCTTTAGTCTCCAGGGTTGTCATATGAGCCAAATATGGCCAATAGGAGGATCTCCTCCTCCTGCTCATAGGGATTTGTTCAGGGATAAGCACGTGCCTCAAGCTGGGCCGTCTAGAGTCCTTCCTGGAGAAGATCTCTTATTTTCCCTGTGAAAGTGAGCTTGAGACCACCTGCGGATGTCCTACTCCCCAATGGAGAGAGCACAACTGAGAATGAAGCCAAGAAAAGCCTCGAGGAGAAGAGAAAGATAGAGTCTTGATTGTATTTTACCTGCTAAACTCATCCCATGTTAAGATCCACCACTTGGGGTTTCAGTTATATGATTTAGGAACCCCCCTCTTTTTTTCCCTTAGGCTAATTTGGATGAGTTCTGACCACTGTAATCAAAAGGGCCCTAAATAATCCCTCTTTTCAGGTCTGTTCCATAACTGTTCTGTGCTTCTGTATGACCCCACAGTATTTTCTCAACTTAGTCTGCCCTCCCAAGTGAGTGAGTGGCACAGCAAACCCTCTTCCCTGTAATCATAGCTGTCCTACCTTATACCTCAGAGCTTAAGTGCTTTGCTAAGCCCTTGAATTGGTAATTTCTCACAAAGTCTTTTAGATAAATATGTGAATGACATAGAGAACTCAGGATACAATACATGTATTTTAACATGTAAGAAAGAAGAAACGAAGTCTGAAGACTCAAGATAAAGAAAGTGGGATTATATGCATGCTCTTGTACTTGGGTTAAAAAATAACTGCATTTACTTTAAAAATCGCTATTGCACCCTCCCTATGAGCTAGGCATGGTGCAAGGAACTAGGATACGGTGGTGAGCAAGCAGCACTGGTTTCTGCCCTCTTGGAGGGTATTCGTTTTCTATCAGGAAAGATTGACATGAATAAGATAAAAATACAAATAAATACATAACCACATCTACAATAAGTGCTAGTCTTGGGGCACATATAACAGGGAGTGTTCATTCCGGCGGTTCGGGGACAACTGAATTGTAGAGGAAGTGATAATGGAGTATAAATTTGAAGGTTGAATAGGTGTTAAACAGATGAAAACAGGAGAGTGAGAGTAACTTCCACAAAAAAGAAAAATCTTTCCAGAAAGAGAGAACAGCTTTTTTTGAAGATTCTCAAGTGGAAAGATACATGATTTCTTTGAAGAACTGGAAGAAGGGAGAGTGGTGACAGATGAGACTGCAGAGGTAGACAAGGGACCAGATCAAGCCAGGCCTTTCAAGCAGTGGCGAGGGTTGCTGTCTTTCCTTTTCAGGCAGCGGTGAGCCACTTAAGGATTTTAGTTCACAGAGGGACACAATTAGGTTTATGTTTTAAAAGTTTAAGTTATCGCTGTAACTTAATGATTCTTAAGTCTGTCTCATATTAGAATCATCTGGAGGGGGACTCAAAACAAAATACTGTTACCTGCTTCTTATCCTAGTCTAATAGAAGCAAAATATCTGAGGTGGGCCCCTGGATCTAGTCATTTTAAAAGCTCCCTCTGGATGAGTCTAACATAAAACTGAGCTTAAGAATCACAGATGTGAACCATGTAGGAGATGTAGCTTAACAAGGGCACCTGTGATGCAGAGGCGCTCCAAGCTGCCTTCTCAGAATGACTGAAGCTTAGCGCCCAAACCTAGTATGATCATGAATTGCATGAATAGAAGTAGACTTCCTAAATAAGAGAGGGAGTTGTTCCTCTGCCCACAAATTAGACCCAGCACACCTGAAAAGTTTGTTCACCTCTCAGCACCAAATTTTTTAAGAGGAAATTAGCCAAACTAAAACATTCCTAGAAGAAATCAAACCAGATAAAAGGCATCTAAGCCATGAAGAGGAGAAATGACCCAATGGTACGAGATACGTTTAAATCGTGGTCAAAATAATTCTTAAGGAAGGATGATTTAGGACCCCTATTTTCAAGTAAGTCAAAGTGTGTGATTTATTCAAAGGATAAATATGAGGGCCAACTACATACAATCCTTGATGTTGGAAAAATGGCAGGAGATGGTGTGGACAAAAACCCTGGTCCTCATGGAGCTTATATTCTACTATAGAATGAAGTTTTCTTGTTCGCATGATCCTTAAGGTCGAAATTTTTAACTGACTTTTATGATTAGCAGCTATAGAGTCTGTATGTGTTTATTTTAGTTGTTAATTTTAGAACATTAAAAGTAGAAATCTCTGGGGCTGACCTGGTTGCATAGTGGTTAAGTTCATGCACTCTGCTTTGGCAGCCTGGGGTTCGCAGGTTCAGTTCCCTGGTGCAGACCTAACGCTGCTTGTCAAGCCAAGCTGTGTCAGTGTTCCACATAGAGTGGAGGAAGATTGGCACAGATGTTAGCTCAGTGACAACCTTCCTCAAGCAAAAAGAGGAAGATTGGCAACAGATGTTAGCTTAGGGCCAATCTTCCTCACACACACACACGAAAAAGCAGAAATCTCTGAAAAGCAAAGAGGTGGAAGAATTCCACTGGAGTGGCCATTGTGGAAGAAATTCAGAATCTAATGGCAAGGATTAAAAGGTATAACAGGAGAGCTTTTAATTAACAGGACACTGATGAGTTATCTAGCCTAGCAATCTCTAGAGTCCTTTACAAAACTGAAAACCAAATATTACAGCAATAAATAAAAGCAGTGCTTGCACAGTTTGAGCGGTTACTGTGTGCCATACACTTTGCTAAGTGCTTTATTATGCATTACGTCACATAAGACTTATAACACTCATCACACAGATGAGGAAAATGAAACAGTTATCAGACTATAATTTTTAAGTTAAAAGCATGATTCCTATAAATATAAAGTGACAATACTTCCAAGATTTTATTTGACTCATTAACAAGGGAACGAGAATGATGGTAAGACCAGTTCCAAGGAGGAGCTCCTAGTTCATAGGCGCCTTAATAAAGCAATGTTAGGACAAGATTGCCAGATTTACATGCAAAACTGGTTCATGTCTTATATGGCAATAAAACATCACATTTGTGATCATTTTTTCTACTGGAGAGAATTTGTGTCTTTAAGAAATAGAAGTCTCCAAGGTAACATGCAACTTGACTAAATTTGGCACCTTTATTCAGTAGTAAACAGTGAATGGAACAAAGCACATTTCCCTTCAGTAATTCTTGAGAGGGCCTGTTAAATAATTGCCACATGTGATTGTGAAAGAGCATGACTACCTTTGGCCTTATTTTCAAGTTTTGGATAATTTTTCCTAACATTACAAGAGTTAAGTAACTTTTCAGGATTTTCTAGCTAGTAGTAATGAAGCTGGGTCTCAGACTGAGGTCTCTCTACACATACACTGAAATGAGCCGTGAGGCAAGTATTTGGGGAGATTTTGGGGCTGCATCGTTTGGACCATATCACCATCGTTCTGTATTTCTGTAAGTCTGAGAATGGTTTTTCAGTTGTTTTATGTTTGTTTGCTTTTTTAATTGATTACTAAAATGTTTGTAAACCACTCAAAATTAACTTCTGCTACTCTTTTGTTTCCCCAAGAGTACCTGGGCCCACTAAACGTGATTATTAAGTAGTGAGTGCTTCGTCAACTGCTCGCTACTATTGGCCCTAAGACAAAGGTTCTGGAACCCCAAGTAGAAATCTGATTCTTTAGAATTTGTTGTTTCTGCAGTAATATTTCTTCCTCAATTTATAGGACTTTATTTTGTTTTTGTTGTTGTTGTTGTTAATTTAGGACGTTGAAGATATCAAATGTGGGATTTGCAGTTGTTAACGGTCTCCTTCTTTTAGAATGGTAATCTTTCTTGAGGAGCTCAGGTTTGGAGAGGAAGTCCAGTCGTCTGCAAATGGCGCTTTGTTCAGCTTCGTGTAACTGACTGCAGATTTGGTCTCACTGTGTTCCTTTCCCGTGAGTTAATCTTGAGGAAAGACTCCAATGTTATATTAGGGAATAAGTGAAAAGTAGCCATATAGTTGGCTGAGTGTTCCTACAAGGCATTAGGACACTTGCCTATGTTTAAGATGATAGGCCCCTGTTACATCAAGGTAAGATGGCAGAAAACATAACTAGCCAATCAAACAGTTTAGGAACTCAAGCTAGATGTGAGAATGCAATTTTGCTTTTAGGTAAGAGAAAGGGTCTGGGTTTTGCTCCATTAAAAGAAAACTAAACTGAAATTTATTTATAGGCCCTGTAGTAAACGCTTTACACGGATTATCTCACTGAATCCTCAACAACTCCATGAGGTAGATTCTATTAATGTCTCCATTTTACAGATGAGGAAACTGAGGTCCAGAGAATATAAGCAAGCTGACCAGGATTCACAGCCAGTAAGCAACAGAACTAAGATTAGACCAAGGACAACTGATTACAAGCCTGCTTTTGTGAAGGTTAGATGATATCGCCTTTCCCAAATGATGCTGGATAGAGAAAGCACATGGAAAATTACAAACAAATCCAGTTTTCTAGTCTTACCTCTGGCGTTAACTGTCTTTGCAACACTGGACGAGTCATTGCAGCTGTCTGGGCCTCCATTTCTCTGTATAAAATGAAAGGTAGAAACGATTTAGATTGGATGGTCTCTGGGGTTCCTTCCAACTCTGAAGTTCTCTGAATCTGTATTAATTGCATCCTGACCTTAGAGGTGCACATGCTCCCCTCCCCCAACACACATATGCACAGTGCTTCCCAAGGCAAAAATCTAATCCTGCTCAGAGTGCCCATTGTGATTTGATGCTAAACTCAAGACCCCACCAAATCCTATTATTTACAGCATCCCCTCAGGAATACACAACACTTTAAAATCTGGCAAGCCTGTCCTTTAAAATAAATTGCTAATGGGGTGTGACTTTAGGAAGTAAAATGTTAATACCAAAAAAGAAAAAGAAAAAACTCAAAACAAATGAGGCTCTTTTTAAATCATCTCTTTTCTACAATGTTACCTTGACAACTTAGCTTTGGCTCTTTAGATGTGGGGTTTTCATTGTGGGAGAAGAGGGCTGTCCTCTTTGTATCTTTAGAGATTTCCTCTTGTTTTATGGAAAGAAGAAATGTCAAAGGTAGGCCACCAAATCCAGCAGAATGTACACAGGACATTTTGATGGAGTGTCATCCAGAAATAATCACAGGTGCACAGAATTAGGACACATTCTGATTAAATGCACATTCCTTTCTCCTTTCTATTTCCTATAACCATAACACACATTTCAAAAGCTTCTAAAATGTTACATTTTTGGACCAGCACTGTTACAGAGCAGAGAGCAACAAAAGTGCCTGAAAAATAATTGCATTATTTTTAGTTGCAGCAGGATAGATGCACACCTCGGGATGAGGGAACAACTCTGAAGTACTGAGCCAGTTTGGAAATGCTAAAAATATTGTTCCCCCTCCAGAAATTGAAACTCTGAGCAAAGACTGAGGCAACAGCAGGTAGGAAGATCAAATTAGAATTCACATCTCTTTGCTGTAATAGGCTCGTTATCAGGACTGGCGAGAGCTCAGGGGGCTAACAGGGATCAGCTGGCAACTGCATGTGGATGGAGCAGGTTAACAAGGGGCAGTGTTGAGCAGAAGAAAGAGAAGACATCGCCAGCATCTAGCACCAGAGAGCAGAGCCCGGAGAATGGCTGAAAACTCCGAACTGGTTCTAGAAGCGGTTTCCTTTGTGGTTGTGAGTAGGAGCCCAGCAGACGCCATAGGCGCTGTTAGGGGAGCGAGTCTGTGCTTGACACACGTGTTTCTCATTGATAGCTGGAGACAGCCCAGTAGCTCTGAGTTGGCCTGACAAAGCCGTATTGAAGTACAGACAGAGTACGGTTTCAAAGCAGTCAGAAAAAGAACGGGAATGCTGTTCAGGAAATTCTTCAGGCATGGGCAGGGACTTGGCTGCAATTCTACAGTTGGAAAATCTGACTGGGGCAGCTTCTGAACACAGGCTGGGCCTGCTCCCACTCGGCCGCCGAGCGGCCGCCTCCTTCAGAGCCTCTCAGCACACTCCGGGATTGTGGGCGATTTTCATCAGCCGCTTTGTGAAGCAGACAAGAGAGGTAGGGTGCTGTGAAGTTCTTGCATTTCCACGCTTCTCTTCACTCTCTAAGCCTGCTGTTTGTTTGCAAGTACTCTGAGCTTTCTGTGTGTATGTGTGAACAAGTTAGAACTCCATCACTTAAACATTTGGTGTGGAGTTGGAATCTTTTCTTTCCCCAAGTCCCTTTGAGATCTGATTTCAGCAAGGCAGAGACACTTGTGAAAGTTAGGATTTAGCTGGCAACACGATTGTGAAAAAGGAAAGTATGTGAATGCTTATACTGTCACTCTGCTCCAACCTTCTGTAACTTTTCTGCATAGAAGGACAGTTCATTGGCAGGAAAGATAATTTTGGATGAAATTATCTGTGCTCTTTGCTTCATGAGAGTTTTGAGAGGCACATTTTTAGCAGAAAATGGCTCTCATTTTAGGAGGGAATCAGAGTTTGTAGTTTCTATTTTGGATTACACTTTCAGAGTGTAGGAGCAGAAATGTGTGTATGAGTTCCTGGCATCTTTTATTATTATATGGGATTTTGACTGTCATTAAAGAGCCTACTGATATATTTGCCTAGAAATACTCTAGATCAACATTTGTAATTCTGTTTCTACAATAATTTTCAATTTTTCTGAGTTGAAGAAGTCACTGGCAATTTTACTCTCACAAAATAGTTCTGTATTTTATGAAATACAAACAACTAAGGAGTAACAGAAAATGGCAGTTTTCTCAAAATGATTGTTGAAAGACAGAGACATGATGGTGTGAATTTTATTTCATTGATCAATTGATTTTATTTTATAGTTTACTGAAGAGTGCTTTTTTAAAAAATTCAAATTTTAAATAATTCTTCCTATACATATCAGCTATAATGCAATGTAGATTTTTACCCCCCTTAGAAGGATATATCTTATTCTATGCTTAGCATTTAGAAAATACACAATACAATGTAATTGCATTTAAGAAACTAGTTCAACTCAGAAAGAGCTGGACTAAATCTTACTACAGCTTTGTGATTACTGGCAGAACAAACAATGACAGCAATGGTGTTTTCCAAAAAGGGCTCGGCCAAGAGTCTGTTTGGGGAAATAGATGAATGAATGGATTTTTGGATATTTGTAGAATAGCATAAGAGTGGCTAGACCTCTCAGGGTGGACCTCTATAAAAACAGGTATGTGTTTACTTCAGTGCTAAAAATCTTTCAACAAATCATTAATGGTAGAGAGTAAGGTTAATGGGAGAATGAAGAGTGGAGGGCTGGAGTTTTTCATATCTTTCTCTGTGTAAGATCTAGGATGAGTGGGCAGACATTGTGTCCTATTGGTGGAAAGTCAGGACTTTCAGCCAGCAATTTTATTTTCTCTACAGTTTTGCACTTGGAGGAGGAAATTGGGAAATGGCTGGCAGCAGGATTTCATATTCTAAGACAGGGCTCACAAATATTGTCTTCATCAACCTCATGTTTGTGTTGGGTTCGGAGGGGAGGGTTTGGGAACTGAAGGATGTGAGACAAGAAAGGGAGGGCAGCTGGAAATCAGGAGAAACAGTGGCTACACTTTTTTTCATAAGCGCCTACTGAGTGACCAAAATGCCAAGACAGATTAGGAACCAACGTGAACCCTAGCCAAGCCCACTGCCAGTGAAAAAGGAGACTCAAGTGAGCTCTAACGTCATCCTCCTCTAAATTTAGTGCTCATCAAGCGTTGAGAAGAACAGGCATGAAATAGCAACTCTCGGTTGCAGGATTAGGAACAGCAGTGTCTAAAACTTGGAAGAAACTCTATACTTTCCTTCTTTTAGAAGTAAAGGAGCAAAAATCAAGCTCCCTTGGCATTTTAAAAGGAAAAAAATGATGGAGAGTAGACTCTATCCTGGATGGAAGAAATCCAGGGCAGAGGTGCAGGCAACGAGGAGAGAGGAGGGGCCACACCAAAAACTGGGCAGCGAGGACAGAGGGAAGAGATCTGCGCACAGGAATGAAACCATATTCTAGAAGCTGTGAAAACCAGCAGGCGCTGATTTGTTTGACTTGAAGTGTGTGGATAAACCGTGGCTTCAAAAAGGAGAGTTGTTTTACCCTCTTCGAAATAGGAGACCCCATGGTCAGTCTGCCCTCCTGTGCCTTCTGGAAGCAATCAGAAAGCACATTTTGTAAGAATGGCATCACCCGAGGGTTCATATTTCTTAAGCAAGGAGGAGGCAGGCTCTTAAGGCGTTATTTTTAACCCGTATTTGCTCCGTCCTAAGATACTCCTGCTGGAGGTGTTGAGTGAAGGGACCAGGTG